>NC_089312.1:26646055-26948555 GCF_036669915.1 Pocillopora verrucosa | reverse complement strand
CAGTACTTTGCATTTTTTTGATGATGATTTATGCGAGAATTTGATGTTTTGTGACAAGCAATTCCCAATTAATGTGAGTATGGACGGAAGTTATTCCTTGTAACAATAAAAACTTTATTAAAATGAAAATAAGCACATCGACACTGAAGTTCGCCTGTATACAGCTGTTTGCGAGCCAGCTTCATAAACATTTCAATAAAATTACAAAGGCCACAGATCGCTTTTTTTTCGATTGAAATACCGGCATCACATGTCGATCGAATGACACGAGCTCCCTGAAATTGTCTCCTAGAATACGGTTACGAAGAATTTCCTACTCTTGTTGTATACAACACTCTGTAGAGCCAGGTGTAATCCAACGTTTGTTTAAGATCATAAGTTCAGGGATCAATGAAGCTCGGTGTAGAGTCAATAATTTATTTTCTAGTCCTCCTGGCATATGTTCTTCAAGTGGGTAAGTGAACAGCTTTAATTTTAGCGTCTCCATGTTCTATATATTTTCTATGTGAAGAAGTAAGAGCCCGCTCAAATAAAAACACTTATGATCAAACTCAGCATGTGTGGAGAAGTTAATTTCCCGAAAAGCAGATAAACGACCTTTACAAAATATACTAACAAAAATAACCCGGAAAAATAAATACAAAGACACGACAAGACAAAGCACTTATTAAATGCTGCGAGAAATATAAGAAACACAAGTTACTCGCACAATCGGGGTTTAAACAGGACAAAAAAGAAAGTTCATTTGGCAAGGAGGGCATGGGACACTGGGAAGTTGAAATTTTGACGTTCTTGATAAATTTCTTGCTTAGTTATCAGCATGTCGTCCATTTCAAAGGGCAACGACACAAGTGACATTTGATATCACTTACCTTTCCTAAAATTCTAAAATCAGCTTTGCTGTAAAAGAGCAAAAACCTTTCTTTATCACAACTTATGTAAAAATTTTCGCTTTCGTGTACAATCACCAGAAAGCAGACAACAAGAAGTACAGCCTCTCTCCTTCCTGTCTCACAGAGTTTTACAGGAATTGATCTTAAAAAAAATTTTGTTCTGTAGCTCTTGCTATTCATTGCTTCAAGTGCACATCAGAAACGTCATGGTCGGAATGCGATCTTCGTGTGAATCAAAAAGCCAATCGAGACTGCCCAGCGGAAAAGATCCGATGTATAGCTGTGAAGGAAAGGAAGAATCCAAGAGAACGGGAGGAATACAGGAAAGACTGCGCTGGCCGTCTTGAAAATCCGTGTCATGAAAAACGTGTAGAGGATTGTAGGTCCACCTTATGTGATACTGACCTATGTAACTTTGCTCTCACCCCATCAGCCACCCTCATTGCTTCTGGCTTCCGCTGCTTCCGTTGTATAAGCCAGAAATCTTGGGACGACTGCGTTGAAAAAGCTCAAGAGATCATCTGCGAAACAGGCTACAGAAAGTGCTACAAACTAGAGTTTAAGAAGGAAAACGGCGTCACTGAATACATAAAAGACTGCACTGTCCCTCTGGCCTGTGGAAACTCGTCAATCAATATGCCTCAAGCCGAACGTCGCAACATTCAGTGCTGTGGCCAACATCTTTGCAACGGGGCGTGTATCAAGAGCTCCCCTGTGGCAATATTTGGTCTTCTTCTCCTTGTCATTGTGGTATTCCTTTTTGATGTCCAAAACGATTTGTTAGTAATCAGGATCCCCTTAACCCTTTAACTCCCAGAAATGATTTATTTGTAACCTCTCCCTACAATATACGTACATTATCCAGCCAACAGATAATGAGAACAGTCAGACTTACCAGAAAGAAGTTGTTATCTTGATCTAACACCAAACTCTCAGAACTTATTTTCAAGGATATGTGTACCAGTTAGAGGGAAGAATTAACAATCAGATCTTGGGAGTTAAAGGGTTAAAGTCCTAGATAGAAGCAGTAGAGATGTAGATGTCATAATGTGAAATCAACTAAACAGGAAGGGATAGACAGTTCCCTTCCACAGTATTGTGCCTCTCCCTAATATTTATGGCTATGAAGGCTTTGTCAAATGTGTAATTCTCAATATAAAGTTAACCAGTTTGCACTCCTGTGGTGCCTAAGAATAAAAACAGCTTCGGAAATTGTAAAGAAGCTGCTGTAAGCTGACATTTGGTTAGCCCTCTCTTAGAGACCTCAAAAGTTTAGCACCGCTCAAGGTGTCAGCTTCCCAAGATTCCTTCCCAGTGATCGACTGAATGTTTCTCTTGTCCGCCTACACTTTCTTTAAAAAGCTAATATCGGAGTGGAAACAAATGTCAGCGTCAAAGAAGCTGCAATGAATCAATATCATTGCACTCCCTCAGGTGTGGAGTTCGTTTCTTGATTGGATATTTCTCAAAAAGGAAACAAGTTTTATTATCAATTGTTTAATTTGAATAACAACAGTGTGTTACGTGACAGTCACAATGTCTTTTGGGCGTGATGAACCTCGGTTTATTTTTTTTAAGGAGGTTAATCGGCAGTAAGTTGTTCACGGGGCTTCTTAAACTAAGCTGCAGCTTGTAAAAGCAAAAAAAAATTAGTAAAGGCCCATTTCTGAAATCTTCATGTCTTTGACGCATTTCAGGTAGTGCAAGTAATTTCTTATTTAAAATCTGGATTCAACAGCTGACAGCTCCCAACTCATCTTCTCAGCGTGTTGCTCTAAATTTACTAAAAACATTGTCTGTGCTCAGGCTCCATGACATGTTGGTTAGGGTGCACACTTTAAAACCAAGTATTGTTAATCATTTAATCTCAGGAATCTGATAAAAACAGATCAATTTAGCAATTCCACTTTGGAGAAATTAACTCGTTTTTATCATATGACCCATTTGGCTCCGCGTGCACTTTCATTGCAAAACATCATACAGAAAAATCCTCGTATAGAGGTACGTGCACGTTAGCGCAAGAAGGGCCGAAAAACGCCACTCAGCCCAACGTGCAGCCCCGCACGCTGTCTAAATTAGATCGGTCCGAAAGGGAAGATATTTAACTCTTGGTTGTGAAGTACGAACTTGGCTGCGCTTAGGTCCGTACGTCATGATCTCGAGCCACTAATTTGCGTTTAGCCTTGTCAATCAGTCAAAAAGTAGATTAAAATGTCCCTGTTATATAAATAAACATGTTATATATAAATAGGCCAGATGTGAAATATTCTTTTATTTTAAAAGAATATTTATTTTATAAGGCGTTCTTCTTACCTCCTATCATATTTCTCTTGAAAATGACACTGAAAAAAATTCCCTTTCATACTCAGTCTCACTAATAAAATAAGAAATGCCTGGAAAGTGAAAGTGGAATGTGAAATGACAAATCGTTTGGGCGCTCATGAAGGGTTTGGTTGGGAGTCAATAGTTCTTTCCACCGTCCCGATGATGGTTAACGCAGCTACAATTTGAATGCAGGGAAATTCTCAAATAACGTGGTTGAGAACAGAAAATATTCCTTTCATCGATAACACATGCTCGAAATGAAAATTTACAAACCGACGCTCGACTTCTCTTGCAAACAGCTGTTTGAGAGCTAAGATGATCAACTGACTTGATAATTTGAATTGGTCCCTGTAAAGTGATTCTAGAATATTAGCCATTTTTCAGAGCTGAAGTAGGACTACCGCTCGAAATGTCCGAGCCTCAGAATCTCTTTACGGTGGCCATTTCACTTAATCAAGTCAGTTGATGAAACCAATTTGTCTTGAACTACCCCCGAACCAACTTCGTAAACATTACAAAGGCCACAGACTGCCATTTTAGATCGATGTACCGGCACCACATGTCGAATGAATGACGTAAACCCCCCTTCGTCTTCTAAATTACTGGTACGCTGCATGTTTTACTCTTGTTGTATACAACACTCTGCTCATTCAAGTGTCATTCAACTTTTGTTTATGATCCTAACCTCTGGGATCAATGAAGCCCGATTTACAGTCAATAATTTATTTTCTAGTCCTCCTAGCATACGTTCTTCGAGTCGGTAAGTTTACAGTTTTATTTTTAGCGTCTCCATGTTCTCTATTTATTGTTGCCACGCTTCTAATTTTCGAAAGCGATGCTTTACAAGCCAAATACTTCGAGTCATTTTCGACGACCTCTCACCATCAGTTCAATGAAATACAAAATAGAAAAGAAGAATCCATGAAGGAACAGGTATAGATGAAATTGGATTCAAATGCCAAACGTGGAAAATTCAGGTTAACTATTTCTCGACGCAAACGCTTCTTCGTGTTTCAACAAAAAAGATTAAAGCAAATCGACAAATAAGTTTGGAGAAACGGTAATCATAGCGATGATCTATGTCAAGATCTCTTAGTCGCGGAAATTTTCATCATTGTCCTGGTCAGTTGCATGACGACCTAACTCAGTAACTTTAATAGAATTTTGAATTAAAATATCACAAAAGCCAGATGAGCATCTGATTCTGGTTCATTGAGCGAACTATTTTCGGTGGTACAAGGAAAGTCGTCCGGTGTATTTATATTTGTATGTTCCTCCACTCCAGTATGTTAATATATATGTGCAATAATTAGTATGTAGTAAATAAGTTATCTACCGATGAGTTATTTAGAATGGAATGGAAAGGGGCATATCTAATGAGGAAAATAATGTTGTGCCCCTTAAAGATCCTGATGATAGGAAATACTCGCTCAAGGAAATGTAAGAGAGGAGAAAGAGTAATATCGAAATATATAAAGAATAATAGATGGGCGCGCGTAGATATGCGCTGCGCTCACTCGTGAGCTATCGAGTTAAACACTCGAAGAGAAATTCCATATCTACAAGCAACCATGTATTATTTTGTTTATCATATAAACACAATAGCCCTTTAATGGGAAGACAAGCCGACTTCATCAATGAATGAAAATAAATGAATCGACAATCCTCGAATAACAATCGTAAAGTGCATTGGCGCTGACTCTTAAGATGGAAAAGGGCGTTGAATCCCTATTACAAAAACAACAATGGTCGTAATTTTCAATTTATAAAATTCTCATTTATGGACTTTGTCCTTACCGACAGAAGAAGTCTTTCAGGTAAACGGCCAAATCGGCCAGAGGCAAATCTTCCAGATTTTCATTCTCAGCCGTCAGAAATGCTAACACCAAAGCCACTGAATACGCAACTTTCGGTTTTCCTTTTACTATATTGATTTTCTACCCTTTCTAGGAAAGTTTGAACATCGTTGCCTGTCAGCGATACGGATTTTTTTAGTGTCTTAGCCGCCATAATTCGAGAAAGCTCCGACAAACAACTTGTATTGAGAATCGTGAAGGTTTTGCCGTTCATTCATCAACCTGACCGAGTGGCGCCAAAGGCGAGTGACGTGTAACAACACGCGTGAAAAAATTCGATATTTTTTCGCCAGTGTTGTTATGGCTTTTCTCAGGGCCGGAAATCCCTGTATAACACCGCAGTTTATGTGATAAATATATATACATACAGTCAGTGTTGAGCTATAAATAGTAATTTAAAAGTGCCTTGAGCTTTTTGAACAATTATTTAGTTGATTTTTCTCAAATTGCTTGAGGAATACTTTTCCAAAAGTTTCTACCGGTACTTGATGGACAAAATCTCATGTGATATGACGGTATTGCCAGTTGATTTAAGGATTGCAGGTGTTATAATCACGTAGCTCAGATACTAAAGAAATATTTAGGCTGAAAAACTTGTCGTTATTAAGATATTCATGAAACAGAAAGCATGTTTGAAGTTTAACAATATCGGGAAGTTTCACTAAACCTAGAGATGCGCATTTAAAGGCATATCATTAATATACGAACAAATTTGCTCTACAATTTAATAACTCAAGATAGAGGAGCACAATAATTATAAAACCCGTATCATTGTACACAGTACAACCATATTTAAGATCAGGATAGATAAGGGAATAAGAAATACTCGCTGATTCGTAATGCTTCAACTTTGTCAAAAGGTTAAGATTTTTGCTAATTTTGCCACAGAAATAATCAATGTGGTCATGCAAAGTAAGATGATGTGTGTGCTAATGAAAAGATCGCAACTGTTACATGTCACCAAATATTACATGTATGAAAGTTTCGCACTTATATTTTCGGTTTAAATTCGAAAAAAGATTTAATTTGAAACCTTTTATCTCCCTGTTTATCCCCCGACATACAACTGTCTCACAATTGTGATTACCAAAGACTAACAGAAAAGCTAATTGGTAACATTTAGTCTGGTACCCGCCGACCTTCGACGGCCAGGCGGTTGTACATTCAGTTACACGGTAGGATCTGGGCACGGGATTATGGGGCATCTTGATAACGCACTTGAACGTGAGCTTTGATGAACAGCTAGACAATGTCCAAGGACAATAATACGAGCACTTTTCGCGCCAAGTAGAGGCTACTGTTTTTATCATCCCTCAAATATTTCTGTAGAACGCGGGCCAAGTGCTTACGAACAGCTTCCTTTTTATTGTGTTAGGTGTTCACTTAATGAACAAGAAGATAAGTTCCTTCCTCTATAACCGAACAAGAAAAACGCTCTCTCATTTTGAATTAAAACTTAGAAGAGGACTTTCATCTTACTAAGGGTAAATTCTGAAAAATTGGGGGATATCACTAACAGAATGTCACCGCATACTTCGCGGGCTTAGCTTATTCGGTCACGTGATGCATTTATACCAATCGCGCCGGAGCAAAAATATTTGATTGATATAATGCAAATTATTCTCAATCCAGTCTACTACCAGCTGTAAGCAGACCCCAAGAAGTTCCATTTTTGATGCTAGTTATTAGTGAGTTGAAGTAAGTCCCACTTCAGCAGCCAACGACACAAGTTTACAATAAAATAACTATACTCTCCTAAAATTCTAATATCAGCTCCTCAGAAGAAAAGCAGAGTATTTCTTTATCACAATTCACTTTCGTGAACAAACGCCTGAGAGCTGACGATAGAAAGTACAGCCTCTCTCCTTCATGTCTCACAGAGTTGTACAGGAACTGATCTAGGTGGAAATTTTTGTTTTGCAGTTCTTGCTCTTAGATGCTTTAAGTGCAAATCCGACATTTCATGGATGGATTGCGATCTCGATGAGGACAAATCAATGGAAGAATGCCCAGTGGAGAAAATCCGATGTGCGTCTACGATGGTGAGGCCGAATCCAAGAGACAAATTAGACTATAAGAAAGACTGTGCTGACCGTCTTCACAATCCGTGCCATGAAAAACGCGTTGAGGATTGTAGATCCACCTTCTGTGATAGTGACCTGTGTAACTTTGCTCTCACCCCATCAGCCACCCTCATTGCTTCTGGCTTCCGCTGCTTCCGTTGTAACAGCACGAAATCTTGGAACGACTGCGTTGACAAAGCTGAAGAGATCTTCTGCAACACAGGCTACAGAAAGTGTTTCAAATGGGAGTTTAAGCGGGAGGACGGCGTCACTGAATATTTAAAAGGCTGCACTGTCCCCCAAACCAACTTGTCCGTCAGTAACACGCTTGAAACCGATCGTCGTGATATGCACTTGTGTGGTCAACATCTTTGCAACGAAGCGATTATGATGGGCCCTCCGATGATAACATTTGGTCCTCTTTTCCTTGTCATTGTGGTATTCCTTTTTGATTCCAAAAGTATTTGTTAGAAAATCCAAACCGGTTTTTACCAGGATCTTCTTAAACTCCCAAGTAGGACGAAGACATCTAGATGTTTTATTCTCATTAACTAAGGTGAAAGGGGAGGATCTGAGCCAAGAGTAGAAAGTTCCCTGACAAAAATTAACCTCGCTCACATTCATGGTTATGAGGCGTTGTTAAATGTGTAATAATATACGTTAAAAAATTACGCACGTCTGATTGGCTGTGTAAATTTTTAAACTAAGCTGCAACCTGTTCTGAGCTGGACAGTAAGGGCAAGTAAAGGCACATTTTTGGAGTCTTTCCGTCACCAACGCGTTCAACAGTGAAGTCAATATTTCATTTGCCCCACAACGCCTAACCCATCTTCTGGTTGTGATATTCTAAATTCAACAAAAAAAATTGGAGACTGTGTCGACAGGGGAGAGGTCAACTTCGATTTCGAATTTTCCGACAAAGAAAGAATGAGCGCACGCCAAACAACGCTAAACTGACGGGAATCACGAAATGACCGTCTGCACGGTTGCGCAACTTGCTCATGAATGTGGCAAGCAAGATACCAAAGCGTGAAGATTTTCGTTGGTGAGAAAATCGGAATTAGCGAGTACTCGCGAGTGATCTAAAGGGAATAGTCACCAGACAGCATACTGGGAAAGGCTGTTCCCTAACTCGAGTTTGTACCCTCCTTCTACAAAATACAAAATGAAAAATGCAAAGGGGATGAAAAATATGCAAAGTATCTCGGTTTGACCTCTATTACTTTCTAAAACAGTAAGTGCACAACCTTTGTGGCTCATATTTTTTAAGAATTCGCTTAAAACTTCAATTCAAATATCGCACATGTTATCTTCAACTTGTCTTGTTTACTTTCTACCAACTTATAACCAGTATTTCCAGACAGAAGACCCCAACAGTATGTCATGTAGTTTGAAATATCCATAGGTGGATTCCGCGCATGAAAAGACACGAGGCTTATTCCTAGAGCCTACATGTACCTCTACTGACTTGGAAGTGCGACTTAAGTCTTTTCTTTTGAGTTTAAACTACATCTATATAACAAAGATTAAAAGCCCTGCCATGGACAGCAAAAAGGGAATTTCGAATGAGGTAACCACTGACAAAAAGAGAAGAGTACCTTTCACTTCAAGTATAATACCTCCCGTGCGTTTTATTTCGACGCAAAATTGTACAGCAAAGTCAAACTACAAAACCAAAGGCTGTCTTGAACTTTTACAAATTTGCTATATCATGCCTACGCATAAAATTCGCTTTTGCATTCAATTCCTAACACTATCATAAGAATTTAATACATCAACAATGTTTGACATTTGGTTTGTTCATAACAGTTCAGTAATTGAAGTCAGCTCTTTAAGCTCTCTACAGAAAAATCAAAGCGGTAAGACTAACACACCGATCAACACCGTTAGCACAATCACACGACTGGATACCTTTTCCTTCCATCCCCTTGAGCAGTATTTGGCATAAATAGGAGGAAATCAATGAAGTCAAGCGGCCGTCTTTCAGAGGTCTTCAGCTGACTCCACACCTTCCTCTGTATCACCCCTGTAGCCAAGATCAGCCTCTGAAGTTACACCGCTGCCAAGAACTGCCATCTGTTCCTTCAAACCCTTCAGAGTGTTTGACCGACCACGATCTTCTTCCGTGTACGTAGTTGGTTCTGGTGTAGCAGGTCCTCGACCTCCTGACACTTCTTCCTCCACTTCGGTGTCAGAGTTCACCGGAGTGATCGTTTCATCCGCAGCGCTGTCGACAAGAGCATAGTCTGTATCCAGCGACGTAGAGCTACCTCCTGGTACGGCGGTCATGTAAGCTGCAGTATCAGTATCGGAGGTGATGTCCTCCCTTGCACTCATAAAGGACTCTGTATCACTGTCTGGCTCCGGACTACCGTCTTGGTCTGCTTGTTCATCATACTCGTCTTCTTCATTTATGACGGTGTTTTTGGAGATTTCCATGAGCGAACCCGAAGGAGACATATCACCAGTAACTTTTTTAGGCTCATTTTCAGCAGAACTGAATGACTTCTTGATTGAATATTGTTTATTACCAGGCATCCCTTTGAATGATTCAAAATTAATTTCATAGGTTACTTTCGGCTTTGCTTGTGATGATGAAGAATGCGCAGACGACTTCTGTTCAAGGCGCGAGGCGGAAACCTCCATCGCATTTTCGTGTCCGTTACTTTGCGTGACAGTTCGGTGTACCTCGGACGCAACTACGTGGCGAGTCACTGTTGTACTTTCGTTAGAAGCTTTAAACACATGACTTTCCGAGTCGGCTGACGGCGATAGACTTTGAAGTTGCGTGACACTTGGCGTCACGGAGACAATGACGTTATCAGTGTCACGTTCAGGCAGTGTCACGGTACTTAGATAGGACTGTTTAGAAGAAATCACCTGTCGGTGAACAGTACTTGTTACGGTCTTCACGGAAGTCTCATTTTTTTCCGACACATGGCGGCTGCCAGTGAAAGTCGCTGCTATTGTCCTTCGCGATGAAGGTGCGATATTCAAACTGCTTCGGTATCCCCCTGCCTTTTCTTGGCTGATGACAGATTCTACGTGACCGGTAGTCTCAGAAATTTCAGGCTGTGACTGCACGCTATCCGTCAAAACAGCTCTGACCTCTTGCTCCTTAACGACACCCAGAGCTGCTTGCCCTTCATTAGGCATACCTGGCGCTGAATAAGCGGGGGGTGGGACGTAATCTTTAGAAATGGTCTTTACTAATGCAGCTTTCACTGGCGAATCCCTTTCAGCAGTCACCGGTCCATGCAGCTCCGCGCCACCGTCAGGAGCATCTACAAGAAGAGCGCCATCCAGCAAGTCGCTTCCAGCAGGTTTAGACTGTAAACCAGTGCTGCTGTGTAATGGTACGGTTTCGATGAGATCTTGGAGTGCCTCTTCTTTAATATCTCCATTAGTCTTAGCCAATGGAAAACTTTCTTGTAGTTCAGTATTGCTTTGCATAACCTTCTGAGGTGCTCCCTCTCTAAGGATTCCATTATGTGACGCTGAAGCGATCTCAACCGGCGTCTCCTGCAATCCACTTTTACCATCTGGTGGAGGTCCTAAAAAATAACGAAGCGTTTTCAGTTCCAATTGGTTCCCTGTGATACACTCGATTCTATTTGTTCAAAGTAATATCTCTAGATTCCTTAAATTCAAATATCAATCGTGAAGCTCTTCAGAAAAACACCAAGGGAACAGTTAATTATTCAGAATTTTTTTGAATAAATGACGACAGAAAAAGCGTGTTACTTTTACCCGTTTCATGTTCATTGGCAGTTGATGACACCTCAACCTCGCGAACTGCAAACTGCCTCTTAATCATTTCCTCGTTGATGTTCACATCCTGCGGTGGAATATCATGCAAAGATCTTTGAATTTCAGTTGAAAATGGTTAGAGCTAGGATTGTATTTTTTCTTTTTTAATTTCTAGATAATTATGTGAATATTTTTTTTGTCTTTATTTATTATATGTTGTTCGAGCTATTCTTCCACCAGAATGAATCTTGACACCTTCAGCTGTAATTAAGTGCTCTCACTAACTATCTAATTTTTGGCAAGCAAGAGCATATTTTCTCGTGATACGTTTGGCTGCTTACTGGGATTTTTAAAACAGAGGAATGCTGAGGAGAGAAAAAAATTATACTAAGGGGGGTGAGTGATAGGCAAAAGAGAAGAGGGAGATCTGATGGAATGTCTTTATTCACCCTCTCCTCTCTCTACACGCATAAACCTTACAAATCAGTAAGTGATTGGAAGCCTGTTACCCCAACAGGCTCTCTCTCCCTCCCCATTGCTAGCCAAGATAAACACAATCATTACTTACAGTTGGTCCTGTGGTGTCAATCAACTCAAGGCAAGGTATCTCCCCTCTGTATTTCACCACTCTTGCCATCAGAGAAACCCACTGTGCACAGTGGCTGAGGTGGTCAAAGTCATCAATTGATTCTTGACTCCACTCACCATCTAAACAACATGAAGAGCGATTTTGAAGCAATAAGCATAATATAAATTTTGTACACTTATGACCATAAAATGAGTTCTTTCTTTCTATAAAAGATAAAAATTATATTTATTAAATACTGTAGTGAGTTAATAGTCAATCAGTTGAGAAAACCAAAAAGAGCACACAAGAGACAAACAACAGTTGCTGTTGTTAAGGAAAACAGTTTCTCATTTTCTTTTTTTTATGCATGATACCCTCTGTTTTTCACAGCCCTGATTAACTGCTCATTTCTACATACTGAGAGTCTAGCAAAGGCTATAAGAATTATTGTGGGGAACTATGATAGTAATTAGAAGGCAAAACTGTAACCAGAAAAGCAAAATATTTATTGTATAATGGTTATACACAAATGCACCTTTGTCAACAATTTTGTTTCCCAAAAAAGATTATTCCTCTTTGTTGGGCAAGAACAGAAGACAACACTTGTTGAAAATTTGCACAAGAAGCATTAGTTTGATCATCTACTACATTAACAGTGAACCTAGTCAAATGTAAAAATCACGATCCTATTACACACACGCTTTTCATTCATGAACCAAAATATCTGAAATAAAGTGAAAAAAAGCTCCCAATTTCAGTCTATACAGATAATTTTAATCTCACAATAACTTCTGATACTTCATTTAAACAGTAATTTTAATACTAAGTGAGAATGATAAATATATATCCATGAATTTGACTGCCTTTTTTGGTTTTGTCATTTTTGGTATGTCTAAGCACCTGGAAACCTATGTAGTGTATATTATACCTTTAGGTGTTACACCTGCCAGCCAACATTCAATAGCTTGGAATGGTAGCTGCTTGTGTTCTGGTCTATAAAAGGAAAGAAAACCTTACTAAGTAAAGTCAGTGATACTGAGGGATAGCAACACTGGGTTCATGCTACAGCATACAAAACAGTATTAAAATGAATTGACCAAAAAACATTAATTTACAGCTCAATTCAATCAGATACAATGTTGCTGTGAATCAAGACAAGTTATTGGACTATAATTAAATGATGATACTTGATAACTCTCCAGAATTTCAACTGCTTAACTGTTCCATTATTTCAGAGTCTCACATAGATGTAAAGCTCTTGTTGGTATTTCAACAATGAGATCATTACCAACTAATTGTCTTTCAGCATCAAAAAGAAATACAGAATTGAACTGGTTTTGTTTTCTAATACCCTTAGAGACAAATTCCTGTCACCTTTTGGACCATTCATGCACAAAACTACAACAAACACAAACTGTTAACATTTAACATTTATACTAAACGTACTCACTCACATCTTGGAGTGGACATTGTTTAGATAATTCATTACTGTTATGTTAATTTGGTTTTACAGCACTTGCTGAACAGTGCATTACATACTCAAGACTTCACTTACTGTAGTTCCCTTAATTTGTCTTTGGCAACCCTTCCTGAGTCTCCATAATCCACATAATACAAATCCACTGCACCTTCTTTGTTGATTTCTGTAATACGGGCCCTGTACCAAGAGGAATCATACTCAAAGGGTGCACAGCAAATGTCTCCAACCTTAAAGGAATTTAGAATGGCTTGTGATTCAGAGGAGGCATATAATAGTGTCAAGTTTTTTGTGAGCTGATCCAGATCAGGTGAGTCCTTAGTGAGTAGCTGTACCCAAAAATGTCCTGGATTTTCAAAAGCTGATACAAATACTTCAAAGAAGTCGTCTTTTGCAGGAAACTGTACAACCCCTGTTGTTGGTGAAGCTAAAAGACAAAAGACATTTCAAATTTCAATAGTAAGTGATGTTTCAGCACCCCTGATTTAAACTACAGTGACTTAAGTAAGGAGCCATATACCATTTAATAAATTTTCTTAATTGTGGTTTGAACTAATACTAATATGTAGCATCACTATTTTAGAAACTCATAATCATTTACTGAAAGCTTTCTATGATGTCTCTCATAATTGTTATAACTTCCTTGGAAAGTTGAAGAATGCATAACTCAGTTACTAATAATTAGTATTTCCAACTAATGTATATACAATTTTCTAAAAGGGAAACATGGCAAGGAAAGTTCTCTACTTTCAAATTAATAGCTCAAGTGTAAACAGGCTGTCCACAAGAGTAAATGGAAAGGAGGTAAATGAATGAAGTAGATAAATGGAAGAGAAAGGGTTTGATCTAGTGATTCAATTAATACAAGGAAGAAAACCAGGTAAGTGATCAAGAAACAGAGGAACACAATGTTGCAGTTTTCTCAGCAAAGGCTAAGCACAAGCTCAGACAGATGAAAATTACAGTAGCATACAATTTACATGTAGAATATTAATCAATATTAGAATATATTCAAAAAGTCTTCTATTCATTCACCTAGACCAAAAAAAAAAAGAAACAATAAATATATAAGTGATATACCAACTGCACTTTCAAGTTTCCTTGGTGGACGTCTATTTCTTGGCACTCCAGCATCTCCCCTGCGAGCACGAATTTCATTATCTTCAGCCAACTTCTCATTTAGTAGTCCCTTAGCAATAGCTATTTGATCAGAAGTCCCAATGACTGTGCATTTCCGTACAGGGCTGGAAATGTCATCACCATTACGATCAATCCTTATTTTAGCACCTACCAAGTGATTAAAAACAAAAATTAATGACAGAAGATAGCATTGTACAAAAAACACCAACTTAAAGTAAAATAAGCCATCACAAATATTCGCTTTTAACCCTTTAACTCTAAATTCTCTTCTCCGGCTGCTACACAATTCCCTCTGGGATAGTTACAAGAATTTGGTGTTTGATCAAGTTAAAAACTTCTTGATAAGCTGGAGTATTCTTAGCTGTTTGCTAGATAATGCATGGATATTATAGGAAGAAGTTACATGTTAATCACTGAGGAGTTAAAGGGTTAAAAATGTTCAGTTTCTCTTAACATGATGAATATTAAGAAACTTTAGAAATGACAAAATTATGATAGATCACAAATGTTGAGTGGAACATTAGTATTCACAATATCTGGGGTTAAAGTTCGTTTCACTTTCTCCAAATGAATAAAAAACTTACCCAATAAAATTTTTGAGTTTTTTTTTCAAAAAGTAGTGTTGTCCCACAATGGTTATGAAATCCAGAAACTTAAATTTCAGAGTAAATTATAGCTAGTTTTCTGGAAAACTACAGTCGAATTATCGTTGCTTTTCATTTGATCTTCTTTCCTTGCAAATCACGTTGGGTTCCCTTGTTGAATATTGATGTTTGCTTACTGTAAGATTTAGCTTCAACTCTTAAGGAAGTTTATTTTGCTCTAGAGTGAGTACATTTACCGAAAATAAACAAATGTAACTTTACCTGAAACAGATGACATATGGCGTATTGTCTGCCCTCCTTTACCAATAATTCTTCCGCAAGCATGCTGGGGCACGAAAACTTCTTCCGATCTTATCACTGGTTGCTCTGCAATAACTTTCTTTACGACAATTTCTGCCCTTTTGGCCTTTTCACGTTCTCCTTGAATAAGCAATGTTCTATCTTTACCTTGGCCTTCTTCATCTTCATCTATCAAATTCATACGAACTCCAGTGTCTTTTTCTATCTTTTTAATATTAGCTCCAGATTTTCCTATTATAACACCGACCACGGCTCGAGGGATTTTGACCTCGAGAGTTCTTTGGTTAGCGGATGCCACAACATCGCTTTCTTCAACGTGGCTAAAATCCTCATCTTCCTCTCCAAATTGGGAATTCTGCCGTCTCCTGTACCACAGATACAGTAATAATGCCACTAAAGGAACCCCAATTGCAATAGCCGCTCTCTGTTCGACGGAAATGGTAGGCATTTTTAATAGCTTCGCGAAAAATATTGCAAACTGAAAGTAATTGCAGCTGTGGCACCTGGCAGGTAAATGGACCCAAGTTGTCTGGAAACTAGTAAGTCCCTAAGGATCATGGTACATAAGGTCCTCCTGAGACCCCACATTTTAGGTCCCCTATGAAAGGGACTTAGAGAGTGATCCCAAATGATTGCTATTCGGAAAATGGTCCTCTCGACGGGGATACGTGACTGAAGTACAATACGTGAGCAAAAACAACAATTTACGCCTGATCGTGACTGAAATGGTCCTCACACGGCAAGGAAGACAAGTTAGTAATTCGGCTTTGCCATTTCTGCCTTTGTTTCTTCGGGCTGCAGTCGTAAAAGGAATGAGGAGGGGTGGAAAAGAGTTGGGTATTCCTACAGGTATGACATAACGTAACTGGTTTTCTATACTATTCTAATGTTTACTGATTCCGTGCGGAGCCGAATTTACAAATACGATCCATCATGTAAGTGTACATGTAAGCTTGTGAAGATGCGAGCTATCTTTAATGTCTGAGGCTAGAAAATAAACAGAAAATAACCAGAGGTGGTTTCATGAAATGATTACTTTTTTGCAACTTGATCGCAGCTCAGAGAATACTTAGATAGCCCTAGTGGTATTGTCAGACTACGGTTGTCTCGAGACAACCCGAAACAGAGATAGATAAATATTCAGCTTGCCTTAGATTTATAAAATTGGAAACTCGAACGTGTTAATTTAAAAAAAAAGGTCTAAAGATCACGTAGTATAGCCCAGTCACAATTTGAGAGGTATTTTAGCAATGCTGTTAGGGTTTCTCAAGTCTGGCTCTCTTCCGTGGTACCTAAGTTTGGCTATTGCGCAATCTTTTATGGTCTGCGGTTTCAAACACGTGAAGAGCGACATCCAATCTGAAAAATCCTGTTGCTGAGAGTCACCCCTACTTCTTACGGTGGCTAAAATGCCTTCAGATATCATTACGAACTTTTGGCCATACTTTTGTCGAGGAGAAGTTGTTAAAGGTTTCGGCAGAGGAAGCAAAGAATTAGGAATTCCGACCGGTGAGTGTCGTGGGAAGAAATTGGATTCAAGCGGATCCAAGTGTTCGTTTTTCACGTAGTGTGAAAATAATATTACATCTACGTATTCGGTTCGGATTTACTTGTTGCCAATTTTGTTCTGAGAAATCGTATTTGACATTGACCGAAAGTGGATTAAGCTAGCGCTAAAAGTCGTGTTCATCGAAGTTCTTCGCGATGCTGTTTCGGCCGTTGATTAAATTTCTGTGTGGTCATCATGCTGTGCTATTTGAAGCGAAACTTTGCGCGACTCGCGCAAATTTTGCTGTGTCATGTATTTATTTGCATTTTATTTTCATTTATTTCTTCTGACCGATAACCTGGACTTAGATACTCGAGTGACATAGCACTGACAGAGTCCACTGAAAAATGTAATTCGCATTTAGTGTTCGATTACGTAGGCGTTTCTCTCTCTTTCTTTATTTTTCTTCTGTTTAGTCAAGGTGACCTACGATCGAGCTAATAATATAATTCCCATTTTTCTTAAAAGAATAGGATGTCAAAATGATTTTGTGGTTTTTTTTCTGCAAAACAGGACACATGTGAGCCATGTGTTATAAAAATCTTTCAGCTGTAGTGATATCAGTTATATATGAGAACAGTAGACTATCACATAGTATTCAGTAAAGTGGGTAACATACACTAGAAAGGAGAGAGTATTCATTAGAATTTGTTTTTAAAAGGATTCAAGTGTGCCATTTATTTGGACACTGGGTTTAAATTGAACCAGCTTCTGATTATTAATGCAGAGTTGAAATTTCTTACATATCAAGACAACTTGCTTTTGGATCTATGCTGTCAAGTGTACATTGCTTAAAAATACAACCAAACTAACTTAAAGTTCCCTTTGAGGAAACTGGTTAATGGAACTTGCTAGTCAAATGTGTAATCCCTTATCCAGAAGAATCTGATGCTTCTTCTTTTAACCCTTTAGCTCCCAAGATCTCATTAGTAATTCTCCTGACTGTCTGCCATATAGTTCTTGCGATGTTAGTTTGAGGAATCTGGTATTGAATCAACTAATAATCCCCTCATTAAGATTTTTCTTTATTCTCATCACTTGTCTGCGACTTGTAAGGCGAAATTCTGTCTTGGTCACTCATGGGAGTTAAAGGGTTTATGTCTCTGATGATTTGCTGATATTCAAGCTCATCCAGGAATGTCAAAAGTTCTATTAATGTACTATCATCCTTTCTTCTCTGGATTAGCTCAAAGGCTGACCTGCCATTTTTAGTACTAATAGAGCTTCAGAGAGTTATAATAGACTGTTGGCCCCAAGATACCCTAGCATACATGCAGTAACCCACAGGTAAATAACCCATCTTTTCTTTATTTGCAGCAAACTTCCCTACAAGTGTGGTGGATAATTTACCAGAGACAATAAGTACTGGAATATACTATGGTTGGGCAAGTGTTGATAGAGGACCTGTGTATAAGATGGTGATGAGTATAGGCTGGAATCCATTTTACAACAACACCAAAAAATCAATGGTAAGAGAAAGAAAAGGATACCTTGGATTCAGATCATTGATAGCAGCTCAAAGGAGTTTGAAACATCCCTCCGTAAAATATATTTTGCCGTTTATATTGAACAGTCCTATCTGGCAAATATCCTCCCTCTATGCTTAACTGTTTTAAAAAATAATTTGTGAAAATTATATTTGGGCAATTTTTTTATTTCTAGTGTATGATCAGAGGTAAACTTTGTTAATATATTGGGTTTCAGGAGACTCATATAATTCATACTTTTGAAAGTGATTTCTATGGATCAGAGCTTAGTGTGGTTATCCTTGGATTTATTCGACCAGAAAGAAATTATCCTTCATTAGGTTGGTATTAGTCACATTTCTCAGTTCTTATGCTATATGCCTATGAATAGAAAAGGAAAGGGCACAACACTTTCCTCACTCTTTTTTATCCCTCTATCATTTCCTTTGCTGCCTTCTACATTTCAGTGTTGTTTCTCTATTTCTGTTTACTTGTCTGTTGGTGTCATTTTTTATCAGATTGAAAGAAAAAAAATATAGGATCCACACCTGTGTTGATGTTCACAGCACCTTGTTCACTGGGCTGTTTTATTTCTCACCCACATATCAAATTCTAGAAATTGTTTACCAACTGCATAAAAACATTTTAAAATGTTATTGTAGGTGTGATCCCCCAAGTGATAGGTGCAACTGTGCCATTATCACACCAGGCACTCAATTTCCTTTTTCAGGATCTATATTGAACTTGTAACATGTGTTTTGATTCAACTGGGGTTTTCCAGCATACCAGGGCATGACTTTTACTGTTTCACTGGGGGCTTAAATAGTTTCCTAAACATTTATTTCACTTATTTTTAATAATTAATTTTCTCTGTCTCAAGAAGGCTGTTGAAGTCGACCAGATTTGCTTCTTTTATAAGTGCAGTATTCAAATTTGTTGTTCTTTGTGGCAGGAAAATAATATACAGTTTATACAGTTGCATATTTTTCATTTGAGTTTGGTTTAAATTTTAAAGTAAATATTGAAGTATAATGGAGCAAATAGTGCTTGATTTTTGAAAGAAGCCCATGACAATCAAATACATGTACTTGGTGTCAGAGTGAAGGAATATGTGGTAGATCTTGAGATAATATATAGATTAAGCCAAGCCTAAAAGCAGAGCACACATTTTTTTTCCTCACACATCTCAAGGGCACAACGCCTTGCCCCAGCCAGGACTAGAACCTGGGTTGTCAGAGAGGAGGAATACATGGTAGATCCATGAGATATGAGTCGGAAATTACAGAACAAGTTATGCCTAGATTCCTGCATTCTGTGACCAGAGTTAACCACACTCAGCTTCTGTGATAAAAGAACTAATGGCTGTACTTCTGTTTCAGAATCTCTCATAGAAGCCATTCATTCAGATATAAAGGAGGCTGAACAAGCTCTTGAAAAGACTGAAAACAAAGAGTATGCATCACATAGCTTTTTCAACAAAACAGATGATTGTACATAGCTCATAAACTTCATTTACCAAGAGTAGTTTTAGGCCATATGACCAAGTGGTGTAGCTAGCGAGCATGGCCGCTGTACAAAGGGGAAGGAAGGGATAGTGTACATAAGGGTTAAATGCAGTTCCAGTTGCTAAATGTGTTATGGTTCTTCCCCCTCCCCCTCCCCTCCCCTCCCCCCCCAACACACATTGGCTTCTATCCCCTATGAAATATATCGGCCATGTAGCCTAGTTTTGAACATATATGCAAACGTTTTTAATTTATGCTTGAACAATAACACTAAAATATTATACATAAACCTGAGAATGTTTTGGGTTGCATTGATGAGAAAAGAATGGAAACTTATCATGCACAAGTACGCTGTGCACTTGATAAGGTTCATCCAATGATTGAGGGTCGAGGAAAAAAGATATCAATAAATTGAATTCTTATACTGTTGTTCAAAACTTTAGCCATCTACAAAATAGAACTGAGCTCAAAAAATGTTGTATTATAATCTTGAGATGTACCAAGTAGTAGTTACCATTATTATTTTGGTGCACAATATGTATTAGGAAAAAATATTATGTGTTTAACTATGTGACCAGTTCAGCCCATTTAAAACGGGATTAATTAACGATGGATTTTCTTCATCTTGACAGTTTGTTCAGGGCCTGTCTGTCTGCCTGTTTGGCTAAAACAGAGTGTTTAAGTTACCATAACAAAGAATTAAGCGAAACCTTTTATTAGTTAAATTAATTAAATTATCTCATCAATCAAGGATATATTTATAGTTCAACTTCAATCAATTGGAAGTTTCAAACCTTATCCTAGTGGTTTTTGTTCTCAAGGAAATAAAGAATTGGGCTGTTTCTATTTGTGAAATGAATATATAAATAAAAAAACCTGATTTGATTATGCAGTGTTTGCTTGTGGATGAAGTCCACTTTTTCAATAGATATCGAGCAGTTTTATCAGAACAGGACGTTTGCACTCACCTTTGTGATAATTGCATGTTATCATCAGAATTATTTTCTTTTACCATAAGAGGTTCCACCGTCGTTCTAAGGTTCCTGCTCTTTCGTGGTTTGTTCCTTTTGAAGAATTAAGCCTACATTTTAAGAACGTTATTTGCAATCCGTGTGAGCCATTTTTACATCCTAAACACGAACGAAGAGTTCTCAGAGTTCTTGTCGTAATGTAACGTGAAATTCTCTATGCTGAAACACAATTAAGTGTAGAGTAGCTGGAAAGAAAAAATCTACAATCAAATCTTGAGGAGTAAGAGGTCAAAGAGTTGTGGACAGAGTGAATACGTGCGAACGTTTTTTGTTATAAAAATATCACTTCCGCTTCCTCAAACTTGAAATCTTATCTTTACGGAAACGGTTCTTTTTAGCTTAAGGACTGGTGAACAGGAATGAATTGAAAAATTAAACAGCAGAAAAAATTGATAGAAGATTCGAATTTGATGATCTCTGCAAAAATGTCGAGTGTTTGTACGGATTTTTCCCAAGTTTAGACGGCCATTACATTCTTGAGCAATATGCATGTCACGTGATACGTTATCCTGTGGTCCTGCATCTAACATCGGTACGACAAAGACCTTTATCAACACAAAAATGTTTTTGCCCTTGACTTATGAAGTGGCGATCGCTAACATTTCATAATTAAGGATCATTTGTTATTCCTGGGATATTAGGGAAACATAACGTGTCAATTCCCTTCCCAGAAAAATGGTCAGAAATGTATACGTAACGAAGCCCATCTGTAAGTGGTTGAATCTAACCACAACTGATTTTATGACTTTTTTTTTTTGGAGATGAGAAGTGATTTGACAAATTTGCTGATTAGCGCCAAATGTTGACTTCGATACGAGATCAACAAGATATTTGGCTTGATATGTGACTTTTGATGGTGACGGTTGCCATATATGTGAGATTTTGACAGTCGTGATATGTGCTCGACGAAAATGCTCGCTGCCATTTCAAGCTCCTGAAACTCGATAGCATGTAATATCTGGGAAATACGATAGAGAAATTTCGCCATTGAAACCGAAAACGTCTCTCGGCTTTATTAAGAGCTGTAGAAAAATGTGTTCGGGGAGCGAACTGTCTTGTGTGAGAGGTGAAAATGCATGGCGCTTTCCTCTGTCATCGGGACTGCTTGGGTTTGTGTTAGGATTGTCAACTTTTGGTGCAGCGATGAAACTGTCAGAATACAAGGACAGTCCTAGTCTTCCTCCGATGATAGCTGCAATACCAGTAAGTACAACAACAAATCAATAACAAACGTGTTTGTCAAATCCTTTGTGCACCGTAATTATAAAGAATAAATTGTATTAAAACCATTGTCAGGTTTAAAACGTCAATGACGTTTCATGGAAGAATTTTCTTTAAATTGATCGATTCTTGGACAGATTAGTACTTAAGAAATCAACGAAAGTTCTATCGTACCAGTAAGTCTCTTTTAGACTCAGAAATCAGCAAGCTGAATTTAAGAGCTTCCGTGAGAAACAAATAAATGATCACATAAGAGTTAAAACTTATGTTTCTCATCGAATGTGATATTAGGTCACTAGAGCAAAAATTAAATTCGAATTAACTAACGCGAAATATTTCCCATCTTTTGATTGAAATTTCAAGAGATTTTACCAAAGCCTTTCAGTGAAATTTCACCTGCTGAGTGGAAATGGAATCCATAGAATTATAAAGAATAATGGAAGACTGCAAAGACAAGTGAAAGAAAAAATGAAATGTAATAAAAACACAACGTCACGAGATGTGCACATTCCTGTTTCCTGAAAGAGGCAGTAAAGACAAGAAAATAATAAAGTACGATAAATCAAAGGAGTGGAGTGTGGGATGCATGGGGACAAAAATATTCTGTAATTTTTCTTTCTTTTTTTCTCTCTTATCTAGATGTTAACTGCAGGGCTTTCAGGTATGGTGGGAGGACGAATGAGGAAACGTTGGCTGGTACGTAAACATGTTTTGTATTCTATCGAAAAAGAATTTCTTGGTAATTCAGTTCCAACCGAAGTGCCCGGCAGGGAATTCGAAGGGAGTGGAGACCTTTCCTTCATGAGCTTCTTGGGAATGCTCCGCCCAAAGAGCACAATTTGTAAGCCGTTTCGGTCTGAAAACGCGTGTAGGTTTGACGATGATAGTGCGGCTTAAATTAAATTTTTTAATGGGACCACGAGTGAGTTTAAACAACTCCTAATGAATTAAAAGAGAAAGAGCAGCAACGAACATAAAACATTCGAGCTGAATGTTTGAATGAATTCATGACTTTGCCACTGATGCGAGGCTTTATTTCTCAGTTCTACAAAGCTTAATGGTTTTGCATATCCATTAAAATTTCAAGTACCAGCTCTCTAAAAACTGATACAGAATACGGCACGCTATGATTTGAAATTAGGGTCACGATTTCAGAAACTGAGCTGCACCTTTGCATTAAGAATTCATGGCGGCAACCCATTTCCCTTCAAATTAACAACCAAGAAATTTCCATAAGAAATTACCCATAAATAAAAAGAATCAGCCATTTTAGCCTGGTTGATAGATGCTTCAATAGATAGAGTTTGAGTGTGTAAAATATACAAGCCTATAGTGAAACCCAGGTCGGATCGTTTCTGTAATCTGAAGGGCCCAGTTGTATATAGGGCGGATAGCAATATCCAACGGATAAATCGCTATCCAGCGGATAAGTGATGGTGAAACGTATAACGTTATCTACCGGATAGAGATTTATCTTAGCAGTGGATAGCGTTATCCGACCTTACAACAACTGGGGCCTAGTGTTTAAGTCCTCGAAGAGGAAAATGACCAATAGGAACCCATTCCGGAATCATAACCCCGCAGCCCGATACTCGCTGCCCTTCCCCCCCCGTCCCCCGACCTTATTACCGCTTGCATGACTTAAATCCGACGTGTTTATCAATGTTTATGTAGCCAATATCACTTGACTGGTTTACGCGTTCGCTTTCCTTTTTTTTTTTCTTCATTGACTTGTGTCATAATTGCAATGAAAGAGGGAAGAAGCAAAGATAATACGTACGTATGCAACCCTACTGTCCTTCTTTCCACAGATTTCGCTGCACATGGGTCTTTGTTTGGTTACAGGAGTCTTTGGTCTTCATCTTATGTTCCTTTTCATGGGGAGAGAGGTTAAATCAAGAAATATTCATAAGGCTAAATGTCTTTCCAACTACCAGGGATCTTGTAAGCTTACTTCATTCTTGTTGTACGTTGCGTTTATGTAATCTAAAAACCGGACTGACACCGCATATTACTTGTGGTGGAGGAGCTATAGGTGGTTTCCTTATAAGGGAAGGGCTGATAAGCAAACCAGTGATAAGACTAGGGCGGCGATGTCGACTGGAACATGGAAGTGTAAAAACGTGGCAAAACTTTTCTTGCCTAAGTTAAAACTGAGTCTTTGTGTCTCTGTTCCTCCTCCGGCACTAGACGTTACTTTGCTGCTCATTACTTATTAAACTCTTCTATCGCCTTCTCTGTCTATGAATGTTAAATACGCAGCTCTGATATCGTTAAATATCGTTTAAGCACGAACAATAATCATATGATGCGTATGTCCTGTTTCAGATTACTGCCACAGATACGCTACAACTGTTGCTATGTCAGGACTATCTGTTATAGCGATTACGTTGGCTCCTTTGGGAATTTTATCCTATGCCGTCATCAGGCAAATATCTGCGTATAACGTCAATGAAGTCCAGGTAAGTAACGGTAAACATCTAATTACCATAAAAGCTTTGATATGTTCTCTTCTCTATGGAGTCTCCTTCTCAATTAACTTGATTTTTCTGAGGTAAAAAAAATTTTAGAGATTGATACATCTCTACCCGCTGATCTATCCCTACGACACGACCATTAACTTCTTCTTTTTAACATTTTTAACGTTGTTTTTCTATTTTTTATTTCCACTATTCCAAAGGAAGCAAATAATCCAGCCTTTGAACCCGAACTATCTCCGACTAAGACAACAAATGAAGACCAAGTAGAACATCAGCATCAACAATTTTTTGATAGAGCTGCAAATCATCCATGTAAAACTGAGCCTAAACCAGAGAATCAACGACTAGCAAACTTTAAAAACTCACATGGTGATCAGCGTCTTCCACCCAATCTCAGAAAACCGTACGGTAGTGATCTGGTAACAACTAATCCGTCTCAAAATAAAGTGCGGAATCACCGATTTCTTCACCATAAGAAGCCGCATGACGATATGCGACTTCCGCCCAATCAGCGACCACCTTACCGGGGTGATCAGGTAGGAATTCCTAAACCTAGTGCTCAGTCTAAACCGCCGCAGAATCTGGGTCCACTTCACCAGAAAAACTCACATGGCGCTAAACGACTTCCGCCCATCCACAAGCAGTCGTTAGGTAACAATTGGGCAGAAAATCAGCCATCTAAAACTGATCCTAGACCGCAGAATCACCGAGCACTTTACCATAAGAACTCTCATGACAATACGCGACTTCCTCCCAGTTACAAACAACCTGACCATGGCAATCGAGAGTCAAGTGAACCTCGCAAAGGTGAATCCCAACCCAAGAATCTCCGACCACCTCATAACAAATATAAACATGGCGATGCGCAACTCACAGACAGAGACGTGAATCGCAGACAGCCTTTCGAACACAGACCTTCCCGTGACCTCATGAGGTACAGTAGGCACATATGTCAGCAGCAAAACATGAATCAAGTTTCCAGAGCACCAACGACACGGTTTGGACAAAGTCACGTGCCATTGGCCAGTGGCAGAGTAGTGAAAGGTATATCGAACACGACAGATAGCTCGTCTGCATAAAAGGGTGTGTAAATTGCCAAACTTTTGTACAACGCACAAATCGAATACATGATGTAGAGGCTATGAGCTCGCTCGCTTAGGTCAATAAAAGTCACTTCGCTAACGTTTCGTCAGGAAACACAGGGCGCAGAAAGACTTTTAGCACGTTTCGATATAAGATGATTATATACTCCATTTTTTTCATCTCTTCAGCATTCATAAGCATTCTTGCCATCATCAATTTTTTTACACCCATTTTATTGCTTATGCAACCATTCCTGTAAATGGTTATGCGAATAAATTTCTGATGTCGTCGTTAAAAGGACGTACACAATTCAAAGCTTTAAATAGACAATGGCAAACTATTCGTTCATAAATTAGCAGCCTACGTTAAGTATTGTTGTAATGAGTTTTTATAACTTAAGTTCAAGGTCTCTCATTTTTCATCTCATGAATTAAGTCCAAGGCTATTCAAAGTTAAACCCTTATAAGGAGTTCCTTGATTTTAACTGTTTTGACTTAGAGTCGGAGTGCCATTTTTTTTAGTGAGCATGTCTTCGAAATTGACACTGACCTTGGACCTCATCCACACGAGTGTTCCTGTTTGGGTTTCCAGTTCAATTTTGTGGTCTTACCATTCGAATAACATCAGCTGTGTACTTTTTTGGTTGATCACATAGCCAGTTTGTTTTCACGCATTGTTTTAAAAAAACAGGAAGCGTAGGAAGAGTTCTCACGCTCGGAAAACCCAAACACGTCTACAATTTAGATACCTAGGAAACCACAAATTGGTTACTTTTCTCTTATGTAGTTGTAGATGTGAGAGGCGGAATTATTTTGAGTATTGATTAGCCAAAAAAATGAACGGTGCCAATGTCTGTGCGCAAGGACGGAGAAGAATAAATAGACAGGTACAGATCCTTGATCCTTTCAGCTAAATGTAAAATGCTCGGGATTTCCCCCCAAAAGCGTAAGAAATCAGTGGGACGTATGATTACGAAATTACGCTCTTTCAACTGAAAAATCTTAATGATTTTCCACAGAGGTGTTTTTGGGGATCTTTGTAATTTAAAAAAAAATGTGTAATTAGCTAGATAAACTAAGGTGTAGCTAAGGGGAGTCGTAGATGTACTTGCTAATTCCAACGGATTTAGAAAAACTATCATTGAGTTTTCGCACGAATAGCTTGATAATCCCTAAATCTTCGAATCCCGTTTTGATCAAAATCTGAATTCCCCCCTCTGACGTCTTGAATAGGCGCCCCTCTTTCTGCTCGTTTTCATGGACGCAATAAGACATTATAGGACATGTGTTTTGATTGTGTTTATTCAGCCACGTTCGTCCAATCTTGCACACATATGTCACACTTAAAGCCTTCTTTCAGTCTGTCAACGGGTTAAGTTTGGGGAAACTGATCACGAATAAAAAGAGCAGCTGAAAAGTACCGCTGTTAAAACTTTAGGATGAGCTTCGTGTTGTCTTTATGCGCGAATGCTGTCCTACAACTCTCAAAATGATAACATCTAGCCAAGATCCGGGGAAACCTTAAAAAGCACCTTCCTTATTTCTTGAATGAACTCTCCCTTGCCTTTTCGTCAGTTTTCAAATCAGCAAAGTACCTCCAAGGTGCTTATTAAGAGGCGAAGGTATCCTTTGATTCCAACCCGGCTGGTGAAGGGCCCCATACTGGGTCGGATCCTGTCAACGTGTTGGTACATTCTGCTCTATAACCTAGAGTAAAACTTAATTAATATGCGGATGAGGTGCTGAGGTATGAAGAGTTTTTAAATTTGCTGAGACAACAAGCTTCTAAAGCATCACACTACAGTTCCTAATTGTTTTCCATTTCCAAAGCCGTTGTCTTTCACTGGTGACATGCTTGAGCTCCCTACCATCGCATCGAAGTCTATAGAATAAACGCTTTGGTTACTTGACTGTCGTTTACGACTGAGTCTGGATTTTCTGTCCACGTGCTCCGGAGTTCCTAGTGACACAATGGCCAGTTGATCGCCACTCTGTAGCAGAGGTAATGTCATGGTGTTAAAATAAGCGTGCGATATATCATGCAGACATCTTCGATAAAACCTGCCATAAGCTTTTCGAGTGGTAAGACATGGTTAATCGTTCAGTCCTCTAAATTTTACACCAAGGACCTTACAGATAAAACTGAGTTCGTTTGGCCGCAGCTATTTTCCATCTCATTCAGGTGCAACCAGCGAAAAAAACGGAGTTCATTGCAAGGTTCCTTTTGTCCCACAGTGCAATGCACCACGGTATTTACAATGAACATTATAACCATAATATGCGTTTCACCTTCAACTTGGCAATGTTGTCTGCCATTTTTACCGCTTGTTTAAAGAGCTAAATTATCTATGGCAAAAGAAAATCTCTCAATTCTGCAACTTACCGAAATAGCACAGCAAAGTAGCTGAGATGATTCTATCACGCCTGACAGGGAAATGGCAGACTCGAGAATCAAGATGCTTATTAAGGCGATCATCAAAATTGATTCTGTGTCATACGGGCATTGTACTGTTCGTATGAGAAACAAATTCATCCATTATAAGGGTTGTCAGTAAATGAGTTTTCAAGTGTTAAGAGCCAAGGTGATCGTGTGATTAGACTGCCACAAATTCTAAAACTTATTTACAAGTTGTATTTCTGTTTAGCGGATCGAGAGAGTGGGGCGCAGAATCCTGGTGGAAAGTCATTTTCAAGTCCGCAACGATCTGGCTTCCTATCTGGATTTTATTCCCTTTTAATTTAGGTTTATCATCAGTATCCTCCTCAGTGTTTTTCTATTGAACCAAAGGAATATTTTTAGGTTTCTTTCACGTCTCGAGAAACAACCTAAGAGTCTCAAGGCATTATCATGCGGATAAAGCTCACCGTGCTCACATTCACCCGCTGATCTCCGCGCAGTCAGCGTGATTCCCACGCACGCGGCAACGATTGCTCCGAGGATACACGAAATGACACTAGCAGCGAAAAAAACACCTGTCTGATAACAGAAATGTCAAGAAATACGTTCTCAGTGAGTGAATTTTGACGAATATAACTGGTTGATTGTAAATATACAATAGAAATAGTATCGAGTTGTGTGAAGAAACTTTCGTAGACACGGTTATCACGAGAAAGCCTCAATCAAGCGTTAAAACGTAGAAAAACGTCAAAAACTTACCGCAATGAATTTGCCACTTATTCCCCCGAATATTCCAAAACTTCCAGCGACGACGATCTGAAATTATTCGAACTGTTCAGTACACAGTATTGCACGTCCCATCGACCCGTTTGGCCGTTTTCTTGGTAACGAAAAGGGATTTTATGGCAAACCTGCGATTATTATTATTATTTTTTTCATGATCTTTCGTTGTGCAGCACAAGATTTGTAAGAGACCAAAAGGCCCAATCAGCAAAGCAATTTGTCATGGACATCACCGACTGATTACCTTTCTATTTTCATACAGTCTATGAAAATTAAGGGAGTCGGTCGACTTTCCCTTCTCAGCGCGAAAATGATTGATTGATTGATTAATAACTAGGAAACAAAAGTAAGAAACAGTAATTTATTCAGTAGTCGATCCATTATCCACTCACACACGCTAATGTGTTTTCTCAAAGCTGTATTTGTCTTTTCGATCTTTCACGTCGTGCTTTCAATCCGATATTTTTGCCAAAAAGAAAATATTTCTTTGTGAACAACCCGCAGAGTTTTACTTTCTTTTCTCGTTTAAATTTTATCAGGAAAGTTAACACTATCTCTGATGGATTTTAAGCTAACAGCGGTCCACTTGCACGGCAAAATACAGGACAATTTAAATTTGACGGTGAAAACTGTTAACAAGTTGTCAATAAATGAACCAAGTCGAAGTTGCAAAAATTTCTATCAAAAATGTAAATGATCTATGTAATTAAAAGAAACTCACGATTTATACTGACATTCAGGAATTGCACGTTTTGACAAAATCAACAGTAGAAATTTCGTTCAATCACTGTAGGTGAATGCAGGAAGCTTATGGTATGATTTTTGAATGATAATTTTTCTTTTTAAAGAGATCGATTGATTAAAAAAGCACGAGCTACATAATTAGGCTGTGGAGCATTAAAATAACCTTTTGTGGGTTGGAAAAAGATGACATTTAATTCTGATGAGATGTTTAAAATTAATGGACGTAATTTGAAAGAGTTACACTGACGAAAATTTATCGACGATTCAGTAAGATTTTCAGTGTAATACTATGCGTTTCTGACTAAATTAAAACACCAGTCTATCAAGAACTAATCAATTTTTCTGTTTTTCGAGTGAGAATCAAATTTACGAGGTAAAAATTTGACTCAAAATGCTGCTAAGCAAACAGAGGTGTGATGATCCCAAATGAAAAGATGAATTGATGTGAGCGTTAGTTTTCCTTCGGCTCTGAAAAGCTTTTCCAAAAGTAGCAAACTAACACTGAATTTCTTTGTAGAAGTTATCAGGAGAAAAATTTTAGCTTTACAGAGTATTAATGGAAAATTAAAGTAAAGTAAAATTCGTGTTTGTTGTTCGAATGAGAAATATTTTTTCTCCAGTGTAAATATTACTGTGCAGCTGTTGTTGTTAACAAGAATAGATCTAGTTTAAACGTTTCTATATATTAACTAAAAAGTCGTTGCTCATTTTGTGAGAAAATCCAGGCATAGAAATGAACTTTGTGTTACTTCATGTGATTTCTTCTTGCTTCTAAGCGAAATTTATCTGGCTTGAAAAAAAACTTTTTACAATAGATAGGGGGAAATCTATGTTCAAGCTCTTCTTCTAAAGCTGCTTGCGTCTCTACGATACTTACGGGAACAGCTCCCCAATAAGTAACACCGGTTTCAAAAATCTTCCCAAGGTCATCGCTCCTGTTGCTCAGAACAAAACTCAAGGCGAAGACACAAAATCCCAGAACAATCTGGGAGATCCCTGTGCACACGATTTGGTTCGCTCTGTTTTCTTGAAACGCCATTCAAATTCTTGTTTGAGGTAAACTTAATCTTTCAAGAAATATATCTGCCAGAGTCAGAGTCAATCACGCAAGACTTGGACATCGGGCCTAATGAAAGCGTCCACTTCATATTCGCCCAAGGGCACAAAGGCCATTTCCTTTTGCTTTTATTTGCACTAATTTTCTTATCGCAAATGCAAAGTATGTTTCTGATGAAGTTGTAATTATCGTTGCATAATGTAATCACGTCTTACATGACACGTTCTCAAGGTTTCCATAGCAACACGGCAGATTGACTGAAGAGAATCGGTCTTTAGTTTATCACTTCGGCACTGAAAAGATTGGATCGTGTTCTTAATTTCTTGAGTAATTTTGCACAACTGAGTCGCCGTGTTATTCTTCGGTGAACGTTCTACATTTCTGGGCTTGGTGTTGTTTGTAGGACAGTATAAGAAGAACAGTCACACACAACTGATTGGAAATAAATTAATTTCGGATTAAGTAAAAAAGAGGACTTCATATTCAGTATTTGAAAATACGGTAGCAATATTATTTAAGTGTCTTTAGGTTCTTTTTTTGTGTGTGTCAACTAGTAATTTTATCTGAAGGTTTTTTTTTTAAAGTTTTGTTTCCCTCCCGCCTCGATTGGCTTCGGTATTTTACGGGTAGGGACTGTTAGATATGTATTTTAATTGCTAAAATAAATATTTTTTTTTGTTTTGTTTTTGTTTTGTTTTTTGTTTTGGGCGAAGGTGCGACCATGCCGTAGCAACGGATAGTATCCGAAACTACAGTATGAAAGATCCTCCCAAAATTTTGAAAATGGAAGCAAAATCTCTAACCTTTCCTTTTTTATGGCCAGCATTCTTTCTTTTAAGACTATTTTGCTATGTATATCACCTATCGCTTAACAGAAATAAAAGCAACTATTTTTCTTTTATTTTTAGATTTTGCAGAATCGAACCGTTCAAACGAATACCTCAACAAAGTCACACGAAGAGAACATGGAAGATGTAAATTAAAGGTCTCCTACGCGAAAGTCTTCTCTTTCTTTAGTTTCTTTGCACATGCAGTTGATGAAAGTAAAGAATTTCAACTCAATAACCTAAAATACCGCGTGTTAAGTGACTTAAAAGGGAGGACTGGATAGGAGAATTGTTAGCTGGAGGTCCATACGATATGGCCCCAAGCCAAATGTTTTCCCTTCCGATTCGACCTTACTCCACCATTAAGCATTTTATCGTATAATAAACTTTAGCCCTCTCTCTTTCTTCTTACTTTATTGATTTCAATAGGTCATATGCTGGGTGGAAAGGAACTATTTGCGCTTCTCTGTAAGGCCCTTAAACAGTAATCTATAATTGTTCTTTCCCAATAAAAGCTTGGGCTAGGCCAGATGAGTCCCGAACTGTACTCCCCATCTATAGAATACTAGTCCATTGCATACAGATGCCCCCCCCCCCCCCCCCCATGTTCTTGGGTGGAGAGAGGCACTGTGACTGAAATATATTTCCAGAGAACACAAGTGGCCTTACGAAGGTTATAACTTGAGCCACCCAACCTGTGTTTTGGTCACAAAATCATATATTACCATATGCAGTGATACAAAGTGGTTCACATGTGCAGTAAAGTGTCTGTTAAGATTTTGAAACACTTGTCAACAAATGATCATATGTTATTTCCTAAGAAACTACACACATTGTATTAACCAAGATAAAAAATTTAACATAAATACTCTGTACTTCCTAAAGAAATGCAATTTCCCAAGGTGAAAGATCTTTATTTCTTGTGTTTTCATATTTGTATATTCCAAAACAAAAGGCATTTATGCTATGCCAGATATCTGAAGTTTCAAATAATACTATAATTCATTGGCCATTATTTCAGCTAGCTTATCACTAAAATAGTCCTCAACTTTTGAAGAAATTTTCCCTTGTCTTGCATGGAACTCAAGCATTTCCAATAACAGACATCTTGTTTTGGCAGATGAGTTATCAGAGAGTATAGTGTCTCTCATCATTCCCAAGAGTTCCTCTGCTTTCTCCTGTCCAAAAGAATCAGCAAAATGTAGTTACACAAAGTTAGCCAAATTAATGTACATGACTACCACTGATAGAAAATAGGACTGTCTCCTAAGACCAAGGTTTGAAGATAGATACATGAAAGATTCACTTGCATTTAGAGGTTCATCTTTTCAAAATATCTTTATCTACCATGACAAGGAGGAAGAAGCTTCCAATTTGAATTATCTTAGGCAGCAGTAAGTCCTAATTAAAATTCTTATTTTCTGATTTTCTGTTTCTTAGCCATTGGTTTTTGGTTTTTGCTAAAAATATTAATGGGTTTTTGGATTTGATATCCAATGTGGTTTTTTGGTGTTTCCTATTTGACCTATTTGGGTTCCAGTTTCTCTTCGATCTGAGTGGCAATTACGCGCCTCCATTGATCTCAATTAGCAGCTAATTGCAAATGTTAACAAGACGATTGCATGACAAACCAATTGAAATATTGCAGGGATCCCTAAGTAGCGTCTGTGTAGCCATACCCTTCCCCCCCAAGGTGGGGGGAAGGGCAACTACACAGAGGGTACAGCTAAGCACAGAACATTGTCAGGGTTTCTTTATCAACGCCACCTTGGAGTTGGTGACCAAGTTACAGGCCACATGTGACCGATTGATTCAACATTCCAATTACATCTCTAAACTTTCAGGTCTTAGTTCATAAATGGAAATGTAAGATTAGGGATTTTTGATAAAACTTTCCAGAGCTATAGCTTTCTGTGACTGTAAAATTGCAATCCTATGAAGGTCTTTAGTGTGAATTTCCTTAATTTAACTAGGCTCCATCTGCTGAGTCTTCAGAGACCATGCTCAAGGTCCTGAAGAGAGCAGCTGTTAATTTAAGCAGATACTAGAAGATACGAATGCCAAGTCCATAATCCATAATAGGCCCCAATGCCCCCTTCCTAAATGTTTGATTCAGCTGTGATAAAGTAAAGAGAAATTGAGTGCGGGTCACTCTTGGCGGTTAGAAGGCTAACACAACCCTGCTTTTACCTACCTGATTAACGGTCTCCAAAAGAAATCCTACACCTTTAAAATTCTCATAAAAACAGTCTATTTCATCTTCTTCGAGCTCTTCATCATTATTGTCGTTCTGTCCTTCGCTCGATAATAGCTCACTCAACGTCTGGTGTACGGCTGCTGCTAGGGGTCTTAACGGGGCCTCACCAGTTCGAAGATGACGAAAAAGTTCGCAAATAAAACACGCTAGCCCGATCCATTCGCTTGTGGAGTTCGCACGAATACTTTCTCTCTTCTTGTACTGTTCTTGAGTAGATTTCAACAGATCGCCTCTAAATGCAATTCCAAATGATTCATCAGAGCAAAGCTTGTTGGCTACTTTGGCAGCTAGAGGTGCAAAATCGCTCTTCTTGATCGTCCGCTGAATTAAATGATCAACGACGTCCTTGAGTTTCGTCGATGAACTAGATTGTGAAATGTGGTGAGAAATTTCCTTAACTTGCGTGTCCAAAGTGTTTTCCCTTAGACCGTTCAGCACCTTTGTCAAATCAAATTCATTAGACGATTTTTCTGTTGAAATATCAGCTTGCTGCTCAGTTTTTTCTCCCGATTTGCCCGGCTTTGGTACTCCAAATCCTCCTCTGCCTCGACCACGGCCTCGTGCAGCGGCCGCCATCTTGATCACCAGTGCTAGTTGCTTTGTTACCGGGAGGCACTAGGACCAGTAAAGCTTTTCAAGTAGCTCCTCACTGGGGTAGGGTTGTACGCCTTCTGCGTTTAATTCATTTTCACCGAGTCTGTGTTCTGGTGTGTTTCAAGATTTTCGACAAACCAAACTATGAGGTTGCGAAGCTGTTTTTAGAACGATAAAAGAACGTTATTCTGAAATGCGTAGTGCAAAACATTTTTGCCAAACCTCCACCAGTCCGGTTCACATTGTAATAATACCCAGTACACTTTGCGAAACGCGATACCAAGATGGCGCTTGAAGTAGAGTCTGCCGAGTAAGTGCACTTTAATGTTGTTATTTGTGTATGTAAAGGACTGATGCTCCAGCCATTACCTCTGATCAAATTACTAATTGATAATATTTCCAAGGTTATCGCTTTATTTTTCGAGAGAGCTAAATTATTGGAAAAATTATCCAAGAAGTAACCACGTGTAGGGACAGAAATTACGCGACGCCGATTATGAAAGTCAGTGCAGACGAGTGGGCAATTGTTTTGATGGCGTAGGGTGATAGAATATTCCTTTCATGATGGGAACTACGATAACCGTTTGGTTTGATCTGCAGTCAGGAAAATAGCGGCGAAATAAATTTGTTTTAGGAACGATCGTCTTGAATGCTCTCTATTCAAGCAGCTCTACTGCGTTGGCTGTACTTGTTGTTGTTGTCAGGTAGCTTTTTCGATAATGGTACTAGGACGGAGAGGAGTTCAATTCGGTCTGTAATCATTCGAGTGATCAACAAAAGCGGACGACTGCGAAGCAGGAGTCCTTTTTGTTAATTATGAGTATGATTACATACAGAATTGTACGACACGAAGTCCAGTTGCCAATTAATCAAAACTATGACAAAATTTTAAAAAGAAAGAAGACATCGGTTATAAGTTTTCATAAAAAAACAGCAGTTAACTCTGCAAAATACACAACAACAGTGCATGCACATGATGAGTACTGTCCATTTACGCAAGCATGATTGCATCAACTGTCCTACCAATGATAAAATCAGGCTGGTGATAACCAATCAAGTTTGAGAATTTTGTTATAATTTTGATTAGTTTTAGAAAAAAATAGTTGAGGAATTTCATGTACTTGATCAAGCACCTGATCACTTTACTTAGTAACCATGGACAATTGATTCAAACCAAGGTACAATATAACATGATAAGAAACAACAACTCTCAGTGGAAAATCAGACTGCATCTACAAGAGCAGGCAAGGATAAAAACCTGAGTAAACTAAGAAACAAATCCAGCAAGCTCTCAGAGCAGGGCACAGATTGAATTAAGGACCTGATGATGTCAATTTGTTTAACTAGCAGTGTCTAATCAATTCACAGTTTGGTAATATTATGACTTGATTTAAATTTCAGTGTGATCCGACTGATCCAACAATTTCTTAAAGAAAACAGTTTACCAAGAACCCTGGCAACTTTGCAGGTACATTAAGAGTAATAATAACTGCTGATAAAAGATATTAGAGAATTTCCTTCTGTGTGCGTCAGGAGGTGCTTGCTTCCCATACGTAAATGTAAGAATTGGAATCCCTGTGGTTTCCATTGTTGTGTTGTTAGCAGTATGGAACACTTAGTTTGTTATGTTTCCTGCAGGAAGAAACTGGAATTACCTTGAATACTGTTGACAGTGTAGAGAGTTTTGTAGGGGAAATAAACAATGGCCACTGGGATACAGTCCTTCAGGCAATTCAGCCACTCAAGCTACCTGACAAGAAACTTATTGACTTGTATGAACAGGTAGGGGAGACCTTTCTACATTGCTCACATTTATTGAAGCAGAATCTAAAAGCTGTTTGTCATCATGGCAGCACATTTCTCCTCTTTCTCTTTGTTTGTAGTGTCCTTAACATTTGAAATTGTGTTATAATTGTGATGTAGATTGTTTTGGAGCTCATTGAGTTGCGTGAACTGGGAGCTGCAAGGTCATTGCTGCGCCAAACAGATCCCATGATCATGTTGAAGCAACAACAGCCTGATCGATATCTTCATCTCGAAAACATGTTGGCTCGTTCTTATTTTGATCCTAGAGAGGTAAGCCATTGATAGTTTAAAAAAAGGAACAGATATGAAATTTCATGAACCATTTATTAGTTAGTGAGTGTGAACGTGGGAGCCTTTTGATGGCAGAATAGATAAGATTGGACAAATATAGAAATGATCCTTGCAGTTATGAACACTACTGAACTAGTAGTTGAAATAAGGCCTGAAAAAAATTCAGGCCCATACAGGATTTGAACCCATGACCTCTGCAATACCAGCGCAGTGCTCTACCAACTGAGCTAACAAGCTAACTGGGAGCTGGTCATAATTTTGGATCCAAATAAACCTTCAAAGTGGTGAAATAGTCAGATAAGATTAGATTGGGCCATTCTTGCTCTTGCTGGGGAGCACAGGGTCTCCACCATGGCTCTCAGTTTTTTGGCAGTTCCCTTTGCCTCCCTCCAAGTGAAGATGGCACAATGCTGCAAATGTTATTTTCAACTATTTTCCAATTCACTTTTTAGGCATACCCAGAAGGTGGTAGTAAAGAGCGAAGGAGAGCTGCAATAGCACAAGGTATTTATGTCTTTAAACTAAGTATTAATTGTCTTTGTTTTGATGGGAACCATAGTTTTTCTTTACTAAGTTGCCTCCTTTAAAGAGCAAAAATTTCATGGAAGGCTTTTTTTACATACACAATTTTTTAAAATTTAGTTTTATCAGCTGAGTTGAGTAAAATAATCGGCCATGGTATTGAGTTTCTAAATCTGATGTTTTTAGGGTTTAGCTCTTTGCCACAGAAAATGTGAATAAATTGCGTTCAGCATTGTTTTGGTTTGGAATTCTGTGCTGTGTTGAGAATTATCATTTCACCATTTTCCAGCCTTGTCAGGTGAGGTGTCAGTTGTACCACCATCTCGTTTGTTGGCACTGCTTAGTCAAGCACTTAAATGGCAGCAGTATCAAGGTCTTCTTCCACCAGGAACTACTATTGATGTTTTTCGTGGAAAAGCTGCTGTGAAAGATGAAGAGGAGGAAAAATATCCCACTCAAATGAACAGAACCATCAAGGTATGCAATGAATGCTTTTATGTTTTCTGTTCACATTTAAACCTTTGGTTGTGAGTACAATAGCCAAACAAGCTTAAGATATTGTGTTGAGTTATGAGCTGAACAAGAAAGTTGCACCATATTTTTAATGAGTATAAGTGTGCTTCTTTTCCCCTCAGTTTGGGGCCAAATCACACCCTGAGTGTGTCAAGTTTTCTCCTGATGGGCAGTACTTGGTGACTGGGAGTGTGGATGGTTTTATTGAGGTGTGGAACTTTACAACAGGAAAGATCAGAAAGGATCTCAAGTACCAAGCTCAAGATAACTTCATGATGATGGATGACTCTGTTTTGTGTTTATCCTTCAGTCGAGATAGTGAAATGTTAGCATCTGGAGGGCAAGATGGAAAGCTTAAAGTATGATTTTACTTTGTTTTTGTTAGATTGTGGTTTTGAATGTGATTTGTAATGAGGGGGGATGAAGGTTTAGGTGTCCTAAATTTTACAATAGAATCTTGACGACTTGAAATGAGAAATATTTGAAGATAACAGGGAGTTAGAGTTGGTTAATAAAGGATGATTAGCAATGCATTTGAAAGGAGGTGGAGTTTGCAAGAAGTTTGCTTAACCCTTTAACCCCTAAAAGTGACCAGCATCTAATTTCTCCTTACAATATCACCACTGAATCACACATTAATGTCATGAGAATAAAGGAAATGATCACCAGCTTAAGAATCTCTTAATTTTTGGACAAATTCTCCTTGTCAGCACCTTAGTAAATGTACAGAGAGCAGTATGGAGAATATGTATACTGATGTTAGGGTGTAAAGGGTTAAGTGAACCCAGTTGTTGATAGGGAGGTTCCATTTATCTTAAAGTTGTTTCCTTCCTGCTCTCAGGTTTTGTTCTTTCATCTGATTGTTCTCCTTTCTTGTTTTACTCTGTTTCTTTGTCCTGTAGTATTTTTCTCTTCTTCCTAAATCATTTATTTTACCTCTGTCGGTGTAATTAATTTTCAGATTGTATTTCCAGGTCTGGAAGTTACAAACTGGTCAGTGCCTGCGACGTTTTGAGAAGGCTCATGCTAAAGGAGTCACTTGTGTAACATTTTCTCGTGATGCGAGTCAGCTGCTGAGTGGTTCTTTTGATATGACAATAAGGTGCGTATACAAACGCAAGATGCTTTTTCCATGAGACAGTTTGAGGTAAACTAAACTTCTGGTAATGTTGCTTGGTTATGCTCAGTGATTGGTACTGGAAACTCTTGTGTTACCCTCTCCACCAATCAATTGTAAAATTTAAACCAATCGTAGCTTGGTCTTTCACATTTTCCTACACTTAATGATCATTACTTGTAATGAGTTTGTGTTCTCATTGACCCCTGTATTGATCTTTGTTCTGATTGTTGCCCGTGATTACTTTGGCTTTGGGACACTCATTTGAAATGCGGTATGTGGGGAACATGCCCTAGTACTTTCCTTTATGGACACACTATATACATATAGGCATACACTTACATGGAACTATTTCAATTTCGATATACAATGTACCTGTTGTATATGCAGCCTTCCTGGTGAAGAGTGTGCTGAAAACAAGACATGTTAGATAAAATCCGAGAGTTTGCATCTGTCCTTAAAAGAGAGCATTTAATGCGGTGGACATTTTATTAGAACTGTTTTAAATTTTTTCTGTACTTTCCTAAGTAATCAGACCTTTATGTGTAATGGATTAAAATAGGTGCAGTTTTAATACTAGCTCTACTATTATCATTTTCCTAACCTTGACTCATTTTTGCTATGTAACCTCTTTGCAGAATGCATGGGTTAAAATCTGGCAAGACCTTAAAGGAATTCCGTGGACACACATCGTTTGTAAATGACGCTATTTTTACAACAGATGCCCACAACATCATCAGTGCCAGTAGCGATGGAACTGTTAAGGTACCCAAGTGTAATCATGAATCAACATTAAAGCTCTCTCTATGAACAAAGGGATTTTAGAATGCAGTCAACAGACTCCATGGAAATAGAAACAGATAATTTTTTTTTTATGCATGAGAAATTGTCTGTTTGCAGAGTAGGCACAGAAGTGAAACTCATCTTTGTACCTTAAACAATCAAATATGAAGTTAAAGGGTGTTTAAGATGTAATTGTTCATTTTTCATTGCACTCACGTTAGCACTCTATAATGCTTGATTTTATAGTTGTTCCATTTTATTCTTTTGTTCAGCTTTGGAATATTAAAACAACCGAGTGTCTTCACACGTTCAAGCCATCAGTAGGGAGTGTTGCCACTGATATTACAGTAAACTCTGTGCATGTGATGCCAAGAAATCCTGAACAGTTTGTGGTGTGCAACAGAACAAGCACTGTACTGGTTATGAACATGCAAGGACAGGTAGGATTCATGACACATGTTTGTCTGACAACCAATCTAAAATGTTAAATCTACTACACACTTAACACTTTTGATTAGATTTCGATCCTATTGCTGATGATTCAAGCAATATATAGGACCCTTGTTGCAGATGTATCTTTCATATGGGTTAGTTCATGATGGAGTTGCTTACCACTCTGCTGGGGATAGCATTAGACCTTGAAGGTCCAAGTTGTGATCAGCATGCAAGCAGGTTCTCATCATCATTGCTACGGAACACAAGTTTCTCCATCCATGGAAAGATTTGAGATGAGTAGGGGAGAGGTTTGCCAGGGGTCTGGCACTAACAATGAATCAGTCCTAAACCTGTCTCAGACCTCTCGCTGGCTCATATTGCTCAAGGGTCTGGCAATGTGACCTCTTGCTGGCTCTTGTTGCCTAAGGCCTCATACTTTCATGTGTGTGAAGGAATGTTCATGCTGAAACACAAATGATTGGGACCTGTTCAAAGGCGAGGGTTTGATTCTATATGAGTACTCAGATTTTGTTTTGTCCCATGCTCATGAAAAATTATGATCTTTTTTTTGTCTCTTAATCAAGAAATTTCCTGTTCTTCTAGGCTGATTGGGAACTGTTAGTAGCTGAACTACTAAGTTAGCCACACTTTAGTCTGTGAGAATTCAACTTCATTAAATCTAAGATAAATACAATTTTCCATTTCCTGATGGTAATGAAATTTTTGTTTTCCTCCAGATCGTGCGTAGTTTCACCAGTGGTAAAAGAGATGGTGGTGACTTTGTGTGTTGCACCCTCTCCCCCAGGGGAGAATGGATATACTGTGTAGGGGAGGATATGGTCATGTACTGTTTTAGTGCCTCTACAGGAAAACTAGAGCAGTCTTTACAGGTATGTGGTGTCATTTTATTGAGTGGTAGGTTTTTGCCTTATTTTTTTTGCATGAAGAAAACAAAGAATTGTAATTGTTCATTTTTCATGCCCTTGAAATTGGCAATGTTTGAGAATATTCAAACCCCATTGTTGAAAAGGCTGTTTTCTTTGGGTTGGTATTCTGCACAGTTATAAATAATCCCCATTCATTAAAAGAGGCACCCAATTTAAACCTCTATCTTTATAGATTTCTCAAAAATAGCCTACACAGAAAAATCTGTTCATTTGGAATCTTTGTTAATCTTCGTCATCTTAAACCATTCACATTTATTTTTTTTTGTTTTGTTTTATATTTCCATTTGGCTTTTTATCTGTTACCAAACTGATATTTTGTGTTTCTATTGCATTGGAGGCAGTTGTATCTGTTGCATAAAAAGGTAACTTGAATCACCTTGATGCTGAACGGAAGAATTTGCCAACTCATGTGAGGTTTGGACAACTCCTACATTGGACATCAAATTTTTTCTTTTCTCTATTTCAGGTTCATGACAAGGATGTGATAGGTGTTGAACATCACCCTCACAACAATCTGATCTCCACCTACAGTGAAGACGGACAATTAAAACTATGGCAACCATGAGAAATACATGAAAAAACCTGCATGTTACTCAGACATAGATTCACCCTCTAAACTTATTGCTAACTAAGAAAAAAAAAACCCAAAATAAAACATCTAAGCCATGGAAGGATTTGCAAACTTGTTCATCAGTTTTGTAGGGCTTGAAATAGATGGAGGGCACTTTATTAAAAAACTTTTCATTGAATCTTGAAATGAAACTGTTCAATTTAACCAGGCCTAGCTTGTACTCTACTTTTAGTGTTATTTGTGCCTCTGTGAACTTGACTTTGTATAGAACTTGCAGGTTTTTTTTTTCAAGAATTAGAGCCTGGATCATTGTAACTTGTATAAATAAATTTATCAAAGGTATATTGTTCTGGTATCCATCTTGAATAATCTTTGAGAAATTTCAGTTAATCATGATAATTGATAACAAAAACCCCAAAAGTAATATGCAAGCAAGTTCACCATGCAGATGTCAATACATTCCCTAGCTAGCAGGGGTTGAGAATCAGGCTGAAGGTGGGATTCTGATATGATACTGAATTCTCTCACTAACTTACAAGAAAAATTATCGCAGTTAATAGCCAACTGAATCTTTTGAACTTGAGGGTTAAGAAGAATGTTTGGTGTTGTCACTGGCAATTTGAAGCATGGCGTGGATTCAGTCAGCAACACATTGAGAATTTTTGCAAGGGAAGAATTAAATAGAGATATTAATCTCCATGCGAAAATCCAAATCTAAAGATTTGGCTATTTAAATAATTTCAAGAATTAGCACTTTTCTGCAACTTGGGCCATCTATGGCTTATGGCTTTTTCTCGTACTTCAAGCAGATTTTAAATGTGAATTTTCTTCCAGTTTCAATTGACTCTTTATATTTTTCCCTTTGTTTTGATTGGCTGATATGATCACTTTGGTTTAAGTTGGTTTTGTAACAATCCATCGTGATGCATAGTACATTGAATTGTAAATGTACTCCTGGTTTTCTACCTAATTATAGTCAACTTCTCTCAGTAACAGCCTTGAGAAGTTTGGTTTTTTTAAATTTACTCAAACACTCTATCTTTTTTCTGGAGAAAGTATATTTAATAGCTAAAGAATCTGTGAACTATTGTTGCCTCTAAAGGACAATATACTCTAAATAACATTCATATGATAATAACACTCCAACTGCATTATTTCAATTCAAAAACAAATTTAAAAAAATTGCTTAAGTTGATTGTTCAGCACTAGGACTAAATAGCTTTGGGAGAATCAGCATACAAAAGACCTTTGATCTTCACTTGTTCACTATTACTGTATGACAGCTTATGTATGATAGCTTATAACTTTTCATTCAACATAGCAGCAAGCAAGTGAAAGTAACTTTGTTTGTTAGTGTTTTCCCTTCTAAACTTAACAGAATTCTTGGCTCCAACCCTTAAGGCATTGATTAAAAATCAGGCAATCATTTAAAATTCTCAAAAATCATCCTTGCCTGGCATGGCCACTTAGAGAGACCACCTCCCTATTACCAGCAGTAAATCATGACAACAAAGAGAGTTACTCAAAGTACCAATATCTAAATCCTTCATCCCTTACGAAAAAGACAGAGCAGCTGGCGTATTTTAAGTAATTAAATTACTTTATGGTGACAACCTTCAGTGGTGGTGCAGGGCTCCATGCTTCACTACTCTCAAATTAACCAATTGGTGACCAGAAATCATAATGTTTTCACCAGAAAAAGAAATTTTCAAAGGCAGAAAGAAGAAATGAAGAAAAAAAAAAAAAAACAGGATTACTCAGTTTTCTGTGTAAATGTTTATCTCTAACTAAAGACCATAAGTTACATGGATGCCAAACATAAGTCACCAAATTGGCAATTTTGTTGCAAATTTAGCCATCGAATTGTTTTCTCAGCCTGGAGACCATATTGGTAGCAGCTTGAAGCCTTGGGCTGAGATATGAATGTATCACCCAGCTACCACATCCTTTCATTGCCTGACCAACTTATATAATGAGCTATAAGTGAGTGCCTGCACAATGATGGAATCAATCAGCAAATACATAATAATCAATATGTTTACTCTACCATAATAAAAAAGCTGGCAGACTACCTCCATTATCAACCTAAAGTTGACAAAAATAGATTTGTGAAAAACACCAAGTACACTTTAAAAAGCTAACAATTTGAATGTTTAAAGTGATTATTGATTTACAACCTAATCATGACCTGAGGGTCTAGAATTAGTTGTTTCTAAATTCTTTCAAACCTAATTTTTTTTTGGCACCTAGGGTCTAAAAAATTCTCCATACAACCAAAGTTAACTTCTCTTTGGATAAGATATAAAAGATGTCATGTCCTCATGTTCACGAAGTAGCAGTGAAGGCTACAAAGCGAACAATCATGCCCACAACAAAGAGAGTTATTCCTATGCCAATTGACAAGTTTGCCAACTTCCTGGCCTCCATGCTCAACATATTGGCTGTAGCAAAGTCTCCTCGAATAATGGCATCACGTGTCTGCCCAAAGATGAAAAGAAAACAAATAGTTGCACTCTCGTGTTACATAATGAAGTAAGCTGATTTCTTATGAATAAATATCAAGAAAGACATTTCATGAATTTTATTTTTAATTTCAATTTTAATTTTAGTTGCATGATATTTAAAAATATCAGGCAATTTTTGTCATGGCATAACAGATGTGGACCGGACTCAAGAGACCATGTGACAGCTTACCTCATTGGATTTCAATATGGCACAAATTCCAGTTGGGCAAAAACAGAAGAGACATGCAAACCAGGCCAAGAAACAGTAATCAGGGGGTGCTAGCTGTGGTGCCAAAATAACACTGGGTCCAACGCCCCCTTGCTGAAAAAAATAATGAATAAAGCAATACTTGTGAAGCTAAGTGAATTTGACAGTGTTTTTTATCATTTTTCAGACAGCACAGAATTGCAGGAAGAAAGTTTATTCAGACAATAATCCTGACTTACCACAACAGTGACAGAGTTTGTTTGTTGAGTTGTTATAGGAGGAACATAACCTTGTTGATAACTTGGGTAGTAACCAGGCTGCGCAGGATAACCAGGCTGTCCAGGATAACCAGGCTGTCCAGGTGGAAGCTGTGCATGGTAGCTAGGGGGCTGTGTTTGGTGTCCTGTTTTTTCAGGTGGGACACCTGCATACGGCTGCGGAGGGCCTGGGTATGCTGTGGGTGGTGGTGGCTGTTGCCAACCATACCCCTGGCCAGGGGGAGGGTACTGGGGTTGAGCTGATGCATCTCCTGAGTACGGGGGTGGTGCATAGGGAGGTGGTGCCAAACCTGAGTATAAACCATATCAAATTAATATTTAGTCACAAAGAAAATGCCATGCTGAGAGGGCAAGAAAATTCTTCAGGTTCTCTGTTTAAGGGATGGCTGATGACATAAAGTTCTCTTGCTCAAGACACCTTCCCTTTATCTATTCTCACCAAGGAATAAAAATTGTGTGGAGAATCTGGAATGAATAGTATCCAGTGAATTACATGTACCTCTACATGTAGAGGAACCATTTATTTTAGAAGTCGTTATCATAATGTTAGCCTGAGAACTTGAAATCCACATTCATCTAAATAGACAACAATGTAATAACTGTACCCTCTTCATGTTGCAGACTAAGCAAAAAACACTCAAAAGATACACAGATTGAACCACAGACAAAAATAGTCCATATAACTAAACCATACCATTGTCATTGGGTGTGTTAGGTTCCATGTTAAATCAGAAGTAACCAAACAACTTTATTGAGCCTGAAAACTACAGAGAAACAAAAAAGCCACCCTGAGAAAATACCAAGAAAATCAGCATTAAATTCTGAATAAGACTATTGTTTTCTTCTCAGGCTGGAGACCATATCGGTAGCAGCTTGAAGCCCTGGACTGAGATGTGAATGTATCACCCAGCTACCACATCCTTTCATTGCCTGACCAACTTATATAATAAGCTACAAGTGAGACCTCAAGACCTCGGTCACAGTTTTTCACCATACGGACCTCCCAGCCGGCAAATAACATATATTTCCATGCCATCTTTCATCAATACGAAGTCTGTCAGGCGAAACATCTTCGATATTCGGAAGTCTTATATTGTTCCTAAGCTTGAATATAAAAAATAGCCTTAAACACGCCACAATATTGTAAGGCTTACCTTGGGAAATTATCAAGGGTAACTGATTAACACCTTCACTAATTTTAACGCGAATCTGTGAGCGTCGAAGGCTTTGAGGTCGAATTAGTTTTCTCTCTCTGTTTCTGGTACCTTTCAAAGGCTTCAAATATTTCTTTGACGTCATTTCAAAGACGTCATTCCGTTGCTAGCCAAACACGAGACCTGGGTACGAGTCTAAAACGGTCCGCAGAGCGTACGTATAAAGGAAAACAGCTACACTGTTAAATTTTCCCGGAAATTTGATCTTCAAAACTTTATTCCAAACCCGAGAGAGTACGTATCACCATAAGATCTCTGCTGTTGTTTTTCTCAATCCTAAAATTTTTCAAGCGTTTTTGTTCAGTCGTTCAAACGTACTCAATCCAAGCACAAAGTTCTTCTGCTTCTTTTCAGTTCTTGATGAATTACTGTAGTCCAAATTTGAGTTTTTATTTCCGACTGAGAACACTTTCACTTTCAGGCTAAAAGAACGTTTTCCCAGAAAAGGAAATATTAGATAAGTAAAAAACTTGATAAACAAGATAAATGGCATGAAATATTTTGACACTGCCCTTAGAGAACAGTGAGACCGCCTTCCAGTGAACCAGTAACCACCCAATAAATTACAGGTTGACCAAGCTCGATAACAGGAGTTTGCCAACACCATATTATTTTTACACGAAGGTGAATACATAAGGATATGAATAGAGGACACGGTTACATCAGGAAATCAGAAAGTGTCTAGAATTCAATTTAAAAAAAAAAGCAAAGAAAAGAAACTGATCTCGCTCCGTTCGCGCGTTTCTTCTGCACCTGTGTGGTTTTTTCAATTGATTCATGGCGATTCATAAGTTTTTTAGAAGCTCTGTTTTTCCGTGCATCAAGGAAGGGCGCCGCAGAATACTCTGGGTTACCCTCTCAGATCATGAATCGTCAGTGGTAAAGCTAAAGGTAAACAACCACTCGTAGGCCATGAAAGTTAGAACATGCCTGGGCAAGGACCTAGGATGGTTCTTTTCGGCGCAGGGGGGTTTGTAATGCAGCTGGAATGAAGAGAGTTAGCAGCTTCGGCTGCTACATAGCGTAAGTTTGGACTTTGTAAAGAGAGATGACAGGCTGTGCGGGATACGAGGTGCTGTTACACGACATAGCAATCGACCTTTCGTAGAGGAACTCGATCCTCTGACGGTTGACTGGCAAGACTGCAAGACACATGTATGTTATCTTTAAAATCCACCCGTAGCTTCGAGTTGGTATCACTTATCGTAAGTAAATTGTTCTTTCTATTTTATTTTATGTTCATTTTTCGTAGATGTGAAGTGTACAGGTAAGTCGGAATAGTTAGGAGTTTGCTCCAGTTTTAGAGGATTCCCGCCGTGCCTGTGACGTCTTAGGAACTACTACACTCGGTGCATTAGACGTAAGCTTAAAACTACTAATATATTCTGTCAACTATAAGAAATGACAGTTTTCACAAGTTGCGAGCAACGGTATTAAAAACTTACACCATGCGAGAAAGGAGCTGCTTTTGAGTTTTAACGCTATCTTCAAGGGGAATATTTCACATATGATAAATTTATACGCAACGCTTCAATTTTGAAGCCGTTAGATTTGTCACGCAATCCACTTACATGTTGCTTCTCCACAGGAAGTTACGGAGCTATAATATTGCAGAATAGCAGCAGCCCATTAATTCCAATAGATTGAAACGAAAATCTTAAAGGTGTTTGTGCGCTCAATGATTTTTCTTGTACAATGTTTTGTTAGTGACGATACATTCAAGGTCTAAAGTCTAAGGAGTGCCGAAGTGTTTTGACAAGAAACATCTCCAGATCCGGTAAAATTAGATTAACTCAAATGACACGATAATTAGTTATCCTGGTCTTCACTTCCTCAGTGGAGTTCAGTTTCGCATACTTAGTAGAAAAACCCTTAATGTGGCAATTTTCATAACCCACAGGTTTTTTTTCTTGACTGAAAAGGATCACCTCATGGTCTCATCAACTGACAAAAATAACTGATCTTTTTTTTCATTTACGTCTATGAGCGTCTAGTTTGACTTAAACTTGATACATCACCAAATCCGCATCTCAGGCAGGACAAAGTGAAAACAACACTAGTTGTAGGAAAGTTCCGATTCTGGCGCAAACCATGATTTTACCAGCAGCCTTCAATTAGTTATTAGATAAATTATTTGATAAGTGCTTGAACAGCCAGTTTTTGGACAAGTTCTTAGATAAAGTTTTGAATAGGTACTTATTGAGTCACTGCGATGAAATAATGGTTTGCGCCAGAATCGGCCCTTAGCTACTAATACACGCGCGAAAATCACCTGTATCACCATCTCTGACACTGATGACCATGACGTGAAGCGACGTGACCGTGGAAGCTGTTAGGAGGATTCGCCACGTGATATATAGGCACTACACATCACTACTCAAATCCTCTCTTCTGTACCTCGACAAAGGCAATGACATCGATAACGACGACATGACAATAACTACGACGATAAAGGTAAAGTAGGGATAACGAGAAACAATAACGACATTGACGACGATATTGTTGACAACAACTGTAATGGCACCGAGAACGACAGTAATAAAGACAACGATATCGATGAAAGTAAACGAAACGATTAAAAAAAAGACAAAAACAGCAACGACAAGTTCTTCAGTTCTGTATTGTTTACTCTTTAGATCAATAGTTACAAGCAAGAATGACGTACAGTTGGCGTGGACAGGCATTAAAACCGACACTAAGCTCTTAATTCATCTGGAGGCGACTGCCTCGATGAATGTAAGTATAACAAAATAAGAGACATCGCATAATTGTGCTGCGCCATAAAACTTTTACTAAACAAGTCTTTACTATGCTAGTAACCGCCGAAGACAACCCCCCCCCCCTCCTCCCACCCAACTCCCCACGTGCCTTCCCTTGAATAAGCGCTGCGCCGCGGGCCCGATACGGTCGGCTTAAATATGCAAAGAGTTATCTTATGTACTTCGATCTTACATTAGTATTTGGATATGTTGAGGGATCTTAGAGCAAATCTTCTCGATTAAACAGACAGCGTACCCTTCTACGCTGGAGCTCTTACAATCAGATCAAGAAGGGGTCAGTAAGATCGAAGTTGAGTGTATACACCACTGGTAATACACTGGTTATCATCCCGAAAATGTCCTCCCAAAATTAGGATGCATGCTCTCTCCAAATTCCTAAGGCCGTGCTAATGCCACTAATCCCTACTTTATTCGTTCCTATCCTTCGTGCATCCAAGAGTAAAAAAGGAAACGGCCTGAAGCGCGGGAAAATGCCAGTAACCAACACGCAGTTGGGTTTTTTTTCGGTGGCGCCGCATGATTGGTGAAGAGGATGCAGCTAGGTTTGCGGACCAATCACAGAGCGAAGTACAATAAATCCAATGCAATAATACTTTCAATAATCAAATGATGATTGATTTGAAAGCAGTTAACGCTTGCTTCATTGTGAATCGCATGGACGACTGAGCGCCTTAAGTGTCTTGTAAGACTTAAATCGAGTCATTAGACATTAAAAGTGCCTTGGATTAAAATGCACAAATTGAAAATCATCTAAAGGTTTGAAATTACCAAGTGAATACAAAAGAAAATTTCCCGATCCAATATTGTTCCTCCCCCCCTAATTTTCGCCTAAGTGCCTCTTATTTTGTCACCATTAACTAAACTATTACAAGGAAAGCCATCTAAGAGCTACGTGACGTCTTAACGTAACTGGGGTTATTGAACCCTACAGACAGGTTGAATTTAGAAGCTACGGTAATTTGAAGATGATCAAGGTATGAATCAAGTTTTACTTGGCGCCATAGGATTTTCTGAAAGCGATAGAAATGCTTTGAATTTCACAAATGGTTGTAATGAGTTACTTTCTATGCGAGTGAAAAGACACACGTATCTTCTTAATCACTGAATACCTTATTGATAATTTGGAAGGCTAATGTTGTAGCGAAGACGTCACGAGCGCAATCATATGTTAATTGAGTCCTTTATTATTACACGGAAGATTTTTGGGTGGCGTCGGTAATATTTCGTAATGGATCGTCGGTGCCGTAAAAACGGTTAGAGTAACAAAACGTGATTTAAAGGTGGTGAAGGTGCCAAAGAGAGAGGAACGTTGCAAATGAACAGAAGGTGAGATATTGTAGAACATATCTGAATTAATAGTTTTTGAATCTGTCAAGACCTCAAGTTAAACAGCGTTACCTACTGGTAGTCACGCGAAGCTAAGTCTGACATAGGTGTTAATTTGACTTAATACCGTCTTTGTGGTTGGGTAAATTGGTTGCTGTTAGATTTCCTCTCTGGTGGTTCATTTCAAATGAAGTTATTGAGCAGTGCTTCGATCGTCAACGGAAGTGAATGTCACATAAACATTGTCCACATTGGTTAGTTCAATTAGTTTCTTTCTCGAGAGAGGAATCACTACGTTACGTGATCATTTAATCATCCGATGTAGGTTTAGTTCGGCTATCAAGTGGAATTAGAGGCAGCGGGAATTTTTTTCCTCAAAAACTTATTTTGTTTCATACAGAGAGCAGTTGATCTATCGAACAAAAGATGAAGAGAAATTGTTATGACAATAACTGAAAGCCGCCTGGCGCTTTTTGTATTCATTGGCAACTTGCTTTTAGCTGCGCACATTCGAATTGGTAGTTGTGCATTTTTCCCGGTCCACGACTCATTGTTCTAGTTTGGAAGATAACGCCATTACTAAAAAGACAAGAGCTGACAATTTTCGTTGAGTTTAAATTTCAGCCGCTTGAGTTAACTTCAATGGAATTTTTGGTCTTTCAGAGTTTCTTGTTTACATTACGAATCGCAAAGATAATAAAGATATTGACTTAAAAAGTCAACTGTCCGTATCAAGTGGTCAATACTGGAGCGACACTCCGTAAAAGCATGGTATACGTCACATGTTCAGATTGTGTTGTGTTTGTAAACAACTTTGTGTGCTGCCGTGGAAATCAACGTTTATTATTAATCTGGAAGAGTTTAAAGTGAAAAGTGTTTTGGAGAATCATAACAGAGTGTCTTGACTCTTCACCAGTACCCGTTCCTTTTTAATTTATGCACGATGACCGAACTACCAAACTTGTAGGTTAAAGTTTCTTTCTTGTTGTAAGATGGACTCGTCCATTTTGCGACATAGCCGACTCCTTGAACTCAGGCAAACTATTGAATGGATTTTCGGCTAGAATTTTTATTTCAAAACTAAACAAATTGGTATATATACAAAGAGAAGCTTAAGGAATAAATGAAGGAGCAGTCTCAAATGATGGCATTAACATTTATACGAAATATAAAATATTTGATATGATATGGTTCGCTTTATATCGCAAAACACTTGCTACTCCTAAATGGTCGCATAATTGCTACTACATGTATGTTCTTAAGCAGAAGATCTCTATGCCTAAGTGAAACTCGACTAACCACATAGTGAGTGAAAATATAACAGTTTTCTTGTACCACGTGTGGTTCAAGAACAGATATCGAAGTTGGATTTTTAAACAACAACATCAACAAAATGGCTTCAAATCCTATGGAGCCACTTTTAAGGAAGTATTTAGAGATGCAATTTGAATCGAGGTGAAGTTAGGCATCATATAACTCTTCCTCCATTCAATTTTGTACAGTCACAGGAAACAAAGTGCGATATTATACCAAGGAGGAGGAATTGAAAGTAAGGTTGTTAGGAATAAAATATTAGTATTCCATTTTAAAATGGAGCAATTTAAATGGTAACGTGTCAACCATTTTATCGCCAATTGGAGTTCTGTTCATTTTCTAATCACATTCACTGATGTTCAAATGATAATATATAATGGATTTCCTGGTGTCACTGAGTTCAGATTAACATTAATTTACATGTATAAGGTCTTTTCTCTCTCTTATCAGCATATCTTATCCTTGGTACTGTCGTAAATTTTACCTGATCGCGTAGCGCTGACGTGTGATATTGTGAAACTAGGCACACTACAGCGCCTAGTTACTTTCATTAAATATCGCATTGACTCATCACTCGTGTTACGAGTTCTATATATGTATGCAATCATATTCTTTAGGAAAACTAGAGCCATTCATGAAGAATAGAGTTCCTTTCCTTTTCATACGAGGTAAACTGTTGCATTAATGATGATTAATGACGAAATATGTCACATAGATTGCACTTGAAAATAATGTAAGATTACGAATTTGTCATGTCCTTATCGTCTGACAGCTAACGATGGTGATGCCAGGTTGATTTCAACTATTTTTTTTTCGTTCATATGATATTCAGCAGGAATCATTTCTGCCCTAAACTGGCCAGGAACAGATAGAAATTGCGTAGCCCGATGAGAGGAATGGAACTTAATGGAGGTATGAATTTTCTCTCTTGAGTAGTATGTTTGTTTTAGGGTTTTATGATTCCTACAAGTAAATGAAAAGTGTACAAATCGAAGTAAACGTCACACTTTGAAATGTACGCGTTCACATTCTTTGTTAGTTCTGGTGGACACCTTTAGGTCTTCGGAACAAAAGCCAATGTCTTATCACAAATTTATGCGGTAAAAGGAAAGGCTGTTGAAGATGGTGATCATGACAAAAGACAAGCTGTCCGAACACTCTGGATTAGTTTTTAGTGGTTCAAAGAGACATCATTATGTAAGAGAAGACTGATCGACCCATTACCTGAGGAAAGAGGAAAAAGTAGGGGGCTAGAGCTAACATCGTAGAATGGAGAAAAAAAACAAAATGGAAAACTATCCTAAATTATGTTGATGGAATCTCTTAGCCTGAGTTAGAAAAATAAGCAGAAATATTGTAAACCCTTAACTCCTATGAGTAACTAAGACAGAATTTCTCCTTATATTATCAATACAATACCAAATAGAAAAAGGATGAGAACAAAGAAAAATGTCAGTTAGGGGATTGTTAGTTGATCCAATGCAATACCATTCTCTCCAAACTGACATCGTAAGAATTATATGGCAGATAGTAAGGAGAATTACTATTCAGATTTTGGGAGTTGAAAGGTTAATCAGACAGCAAACAAATATGCATATTTCATCTGCCATTTTCGAAAAAATAATTTGAATTAAAAGGTTTGCAAGTTTGTTTGCCTTATCTTAACCTTAGATATTATCTGCACCTTCTGTCACACATATACATTGAGATGTTTGTTCGATTACTCTGGACTGAAAACTCCAGTATCCTGCGTTGTGTCTTAACCAAAACATATAGACGAATTCTGGTTTAAAATGGTAGATCATGATTGGACAAAAACTCATGCATGAAGAGACATTCCTTAGGCGTTCGAATGACAGTTTTTGAACTGAATTATGCGTTATGACAGCCAGATCATGTCACGGGAACGTCAATGTTTTCCCGCTCGACCAAGATGGCAAAGCCTCACATTATAATCCAATTAGAATCTTCTTTCGCAATAAATTTGTCTCTGAACCCCTCAACGTCCTCAGATCTATTTCATAATTCTCCCCTTCAGCTGCTACCAGTTTTCTTCCGAATAATTTTTTGCACCCTTCCGCGTATAGGTATGTCTGCTCTCATGGCCTGACTACAGGTTAGTGAATGATATGTCTAGAAGATGTTTCGTTTCCAACACTTAAAAAGCTCTTCAAGACCACGTTACATTGCATTTTCGTTTTTGACCAATCGGATTAATTTGTCTTTGTTTACAGTCTTACGTAATGGCCACATCAAGCAGCAAAATCTCAATATATCAGAGAACGAAGAGATAAAAAAATCATCTCTTACCATCTCAGATCAAACCGACGAGGAAGAGGAAGGAGATCATGTTACACCTCTGCCTGGTTCAACTGTAAATCTTGATATAGTCAGTTGGCCATCAGAAGATACAGACCCATCAGGGCAGGTCCGCGTTACAGTCATACCTTCGGCTCAGGTTTGTGTGCTATCAGCCTTTCTCTAAATAAGTAGTTTTTTAAATAATTATTTTTTTTACATTTCTTCAGTAAGGTACGCCAAACAGTAAGGAAGACTAACGACGCTGTTAACGTCAAGTGCACTAACATAAATCTCATTATTTTTGTCGAAGGACGAATCTAGAAGAAAATCTCGTTATTCAACATATCAGCAATCTCCGCCATTACTTATTCCTCGGCCAGACAACCACCTTTGTCTGGCAATAACTGCAATAATCTGTTGCTGCCTACCTTTTGGTGTGGTCGGATTCATTTGTGCACTACAGGTAAAATACCCCAGAGGTATACATGCTCGTTTGCTGCGGCTGACACTTTGTTTTTACTTATTTGATTGGATAGTGTTTGAAATTTGAAGTGGACTAAAACGAAATCAATACTAAATGACCTGAAAAACCCACCATGGCAAAAGAAACTAAGCTTTTAGGCTTTAAAAATAATTCTTCGAACATTAGCGGTTATCACGAATCTCATTCATATTTACTATTTTGCTTCAATTAAGAGAAATGAAGAAATAAATTCAAAACCTCAAGACAGTGGTGACCGACCAAACACGGAAACAAAAAATCTCTGAATAGAAAGGAAATAAAATTGAATCATACGGTCTTCTTAGCTGGAGTTTTCCTCACAGTGCCATCTTGTTGATGTTTGAATATTTTCAAAGAACATGAAGAATAACTTTAAAATCTTAGAAATCTCACCACTCCATCGCACAATTTTTATTTCTGGTACCAATCTTGTGCCAGGTCTCCTTTCACGAGTAACAAGGTTATTTGCCAAGACCCAACGTCGACTGGAAAAGAGACTAGTACCAATTTGTTTCCACTTCATTTGAAACCACTCGAAGCATTTACTCTGCCTCAGAAGTATAATTATCGTGACTGTGATTATTAGATTTGTGATACAGTCTGTTATGCTCACCTCATTACAGGTGGACAGAACCTACGATGATGGAAACAGAGAAGGTGCTGTGCAGAAATCGAAAAATGCAAAGTACTGGAGTATGACGGCTATTGTGTTTGGCATGCTGGGAATAGTTGGAGCGTCATTTTATCTGATATTCTTTCATCTCGTTCCTTCTATCTCATAGTTTTTGGGAGTTCACTTCAAATTTCAGGCGTGACTAAATTTCATATCATGCGAAACAAGAATGGAGAAGGTTTGATGAACCTCAGCGTAGAATATGCGACAGTCAATCTGAGTCTCTGTTCAGTCCTGGCTTGGAGGTAGGACCATCTGCATGGGATGATGGTATCATATCCTAAGATTCTTCCTCGCTGGCCTTTCACCAGCAACTAGCGATGCGCGTGTGGATGGTAGAACCAAGAACATGGTAGAAATATACCTTAAACATAAGATAATCTACGATCAACAAGAAGAAAAAAACTTTAACGGAAGAGGTTGCGTTATGGCCGATGCAAAAAGGAGTGGTGTTTCGGACAGCACAAAACTACGATAGGCAAACCTCTCAGCCTGATCTAACTGCTAAGAGTCAGTTGGATCGATAAAGTCAAGTCATTCAAAGGGTGAATTTCTCAGAAAATACTGAAAACATACTTGATTGCCTCAACATCCTACAAAACCCCATGTAAATAACTCGTTTCGATTTTCCTCTCTTAATAATTATGCGATTGTGCGTCAAACCATAACAATGAGACTTCAGCTTGTTAGTTTGAAGTATGGCTCTCTTTACCAACCCTTTGACCTCTAAAACAGACCAGCATCGTATTTCTCCCCACAATATAACCCTTGAATCACGCATGAAGGTTACGAGAATAAAGGAAATGATCACCAACTAAACAAATTTTCCATGTGAGCACCTAAGGAAATGCATGAAGGACAGTTTGGAGAATATGTATACTGATGTTAAGGTGTAAGGGGTCAAGCGAAGTTGTCATTCCGGCTTTCAAACACGATTTTACGGCACAGCGGCAGATCCAGACGTAATTAACTTTAACCAAAGATACGATATGCCCTCCTTCTAAAGACATTTACATTGTTAATCATACGCTGGCAGCGATAAAGCAAACGGAAGAATGAGTTCCGAAACGCCTTCTGGTTGAAACCGAAAAATTGCTTGATGAACGAAATAATGTAATTCTTTCATTCGAACACTGAGTGCTGAATCTCTGTGTCAAACAAAGAGATTTTGCAGTACAGTACTGGTAATTTACCTGTGCTCTGTCTTCAATGCATTAACCAATGTAACTGTAACGTACTATGAGTTTGAAAAATAATAAATATAAAGAATTTAACTCTTTTGAGGCTTACATTCGGCTCTTTAACTCTGTAAGATGCTTTGAAGCTGGCAACTGTCGACGATACTTCTGATCTTATTCTTCTTTTAAGACACGTATATATAAATTTGCATGATAATTACCGCTGAACGAAAATATTGCTTTCGCTTGTGAGTTGCTATTGCACAAGGTCACGATATCACACCTAGCTTCACACGTAAACTTTGTTTTGAGGAAATACTCGACAAGAGAGCCAAATTTTGTAGCCTGATCTTTGTTATAGCCGATTGGCAAAGCTACGCGAGAAACAACTTCTTATCATTGGTGTGTATCCACAGAGTCAGGTACGTGAATTTCTGCACAAGCTTTCTAATATTGCGTCTAGTTCTTGATAGTATTTGCGATTGGCCATTTAGCTACCTGCTGGTTGAAACCAAAAGTTTTTCAAACCTTGCGCTTCGAAATGATTGAAAGAGCACAGGAACGAAGTTTCTGCCTCGTAAAGCAACGAATTTAAAGCGCCCGAGGTCCATTTGGAAAAACATGTCGCTGCTAATTGATGCTATATGTAAACAGATCAAAGAAACTAGATCATTAGATACTTACTTAGTTCTAACTACTTATTGTTTGCGGTTTGGCCTTTGAAAAAATAGAGGGGCTATGTTTAATGTCACAACTTTAAATTTTTTAAAGGAGATTTTTTTTCTAAAGCCGAAAGAAATAAAAATATCATTTAAATTTTACGAGAAACGCTTGCGTGACATTTAGCAGCGTCAAGTTCATCATAGGAAATTTTTGGAGGTCGATAACTGCAACAATTTGTCTTCCTTTGATTTTTTTTTAATTCAAAAATAATTTTAGCAAGCTAGTTTGCACTCTGATGATTTTTTGGTAGGGAATGAATTGGTCTTTTGGATCGTCAGTCCAGATTTGCCCATCAAAGAAAATTTACATATCATACGAATCCTTTTAAAGGCGAGTGAAGTCGGTGCTCATAAAAATATCACTTTCTCACCCTACAAATCTCCCCACAATAAATTATTTTGCAATACGTCATGGATTTCGATAGGTTTTTGCCATAGAAGCAAATGTGCTCAGTTGTGTTATGCTGAGGCGTGACTTGTTCACTCACCAGAAGGGTTTTAGCTTGTGTCACACTCTCAGTCCGCGGCGCATGAAAAACAGGGGGTCACATAAACGAGCTGTTAATTACTTCACAACTACAACCACTCGTTTTCTCTCGCCCGCCTTGTACTTAGTCTCCACGGACTGAGGGCCTGGAGCCTGTAATTCCATAAGAGAGTCAGGAAGAATCATGTGACTAACTATAACGTTGTTGTCGATTTTTTCATAGCATTGCAGATCACATTTGAAAAGACGCCATGAGTAACTTTGTTTGGTGGAGGAACATGCTGGGTCAAAAGCTAACAGATGAAGAAATGAGAAAAATAAAGTACCCGGCAACAGAACTCTACACTCATGTTACTTTCAAGACCATTCAAGCTGGGGCGCTTCTTGGTATGGTCATTATTGCTCCCGTAGTTCGCCTTGCTGCTGGCCCTCGCACTTTAGGGGCCGTTAAAGAGACAGCTCTTCGGTATGGAAGAAATGGAGCGATCATTGGGATTCCTCTGGGACCTCTAATGACTTTTGCAAAGGCTAACAGTGGTGCAGGCATTGATGATGACGGAATGTTTGATCGTACATATAGATTAAGGTAGAAAGATTTTAAGAATTTATGTATATGCATAGCCTCTTTTTTCGAGATGTGTTGAAATCAACCTAGCCCTATAACCCCTTAGAGCGACTAACAAATCATTTATCCTAGTGATATCGATCACAGCCGAGTCAAAGACTTAAGTTATAAGTATGATGTCAATGATTGCCGTGTAAAGAGGCTCTGGACTGTTAAACAAACTCTCTCAGTCAGTGCTGTAGGTGACGTGCAGAGGAAAGCGTGTAGGGATGTAAAGGATTGAAAAGGGTGTGTTTTTCCAGTTTTCTGAAAATCAAGTTATTTCTTGTCCTTCACAATTTCCTGGCATATTTGCACGCATATACACAGTTCTCAGCTTTAAAGTGGAGCCGGACTTGCGAAGGAGACGAAGGGGGTAAACATCTTTGTACTTGTGTGTACCCGGTAGTCCATTAAGTTTGCAGTCCTTTGTACTTGTTTTTACCTGGTACTCCGTTAAGTTTGCAGTAGGTTTAATTACAAGAATGCTAAAAGATACATTCTACTATTTTGATCCAGGTATAACCGGAACCAAATACGAGTAGATCAAGCTTCCATTCTTGGATCCGTAGGAGGTGCAAGTGGGAACTTTTTGCTAGGGGGCTCAGCTGTGTCAGGTGCCGTGGTAGGCCTGGTTGGAGGAACCATCGCTATGGGTCTATACAACACAGTTAATGCCGAGAGGCATAAATGAACTTGAAACATAGATGCTTTTGTTTACGACGGGAAGGAAAAATCAGCGCTGTAAGAGTTCATGTTCATTTCGACTGTAATTTCATTGACCGGGCGCAGTAACATATGATTTGAGGTTTTTTATCTTTTCGTGTTTATCAGTAATCCATGTCATTGAAGTTGAATGTCTCAACATTTGTAGAAGTACCAATGCAAAATTCTATCATATCTGAGATATATAAAGATGATCACATTAAACTCGTCGTAAACTCAAGAATGATAGAATTAGAAGTAGCGAAAAGAGGCTGAAAGCAAGCGTATAACGATTGAGACGAACGAAATATGAATACTGGACCGCTTTCTATTTTTGTTTATAAGCCGGAGATATAAGTTCAACAGTGTGCAACAACAAACGACTGTCAAAAAATGCGTGTATTCCATTTTGGAAATTGCTCGTGGGGAGAAACAAAAGATTTATTTTTCCGTCGGCCATTTGACTATTTCATTATGCCAACTCTAGTAAAACAGTGTGCCAAGACCGCCAACAAATTTGTTGGAACTGAGCGATGCACGACGGTAGGTGACTAACGCATGCGCTACAATACTAGCTTGCGAAAAGACACTGAGTTTGAGCCTCGGCTCAAAAGCCTTTTACTCTGTATGTTTCGTTTTCTGAAATTTTTCTTGTTGGAATTTCAACGTAGACATCTCGACCCGGATGCTAGTGTGAAGAATCCTACCGGCTAACACAGGGCCTCTCGAATGCCCAATCCTCATCAGGCCTCGATTCTTTCTTTTTCCACGAACACGACGAGTGAATTGAATAAATCCTGTAGTACCTAACCAGACACCACTTTCTCAGTGATCATTTTGCGACAGCCAGGGTCACATACCTCGGCGTTATTGATTCTTTTGGGTTAGTGAGTGCTGACATGACATGATAGGTTTACAGAATAATAAACATGCAATGAAAAGAGGTATACTAAACACCCGTTTATTGCTCGAACTTTAAAGTCAATACAAAAAAGAAAAGACTAGCGTAAATGCAAAAATCTGCTTATCATCCATCCATCTTCATGCAAGACGGGATTCCATCTTTTTAATAAAATCTAAAATCCAGTCAAATTGTAAGCGCACGAAAGAAGATTTCATTCAGTACAGCGACGAGCGGTAAAAATTACGCTGTAACTGTAAAATGTAACCGCAAAATATAATGGCCATCAGGTTTTAAAAAGAATTTAGAAAAGAACTAAACCTCGATTGGAAATAATTGAAATTTATGCTAAATTATGTTATGATAAACAGTTGAGTACGTGTTATATGACCAAAATTTTGCAAAAGAGAAAAAACCCGATTTGGCAAATGAGCTCTACCTTAATCTTCTGCTTGTTCTGTAGACTAAATTAACTAGCGTGCAACCGAGCTGGATACGATACTGATGTATATGATAAGGCCAAAGATGATAGATGCAATATTGAGCCACCTAGCAATGTTAGAGTTCCTCAAGGCACCATCGTAATCTCCTGCAGCATATGAACTGTCCACCTTCAAATACACAAACGAAACTAACATCAGACAAACAAACAAACAACAAAGAAAGGAGATTATGTAACCAAAATAAAGTTTTATAGCCCCAGTATTGATTATCTTGCAACGGTTGAAAAGAACCATTTTCGATTTAACAAATCAACAGTGGTTTAGTGGTTTTTTGACAACGGCAAATTGGCCAATCAATTGTGCTATTACTGCCAATTGTGATGAGAAATAATGTTGAATATTGTGTGAGGTTTCAAACCACAGTACCTTTTTGCAAGTCTTGAACTTCAATATTACTTTTTGAAATGAGACTGATGGACATCATGAACAAATTGTGTTCAAGTTTGCTATAGAATGACTGTGAATGCACTATATAATTACAGATCCTGAGCACGAAGTTTGCTGAAACGACTATAGTTGGTTAAAAGGTTATCCATACGTTAGCTTCATGATCGTCGCGAATACTTTATTCCCCAACATTTATGGTATTCATACAGAGACTCAATAGAGATCTTATTCAGCATCACAGACCGAGCTTTGCAAGGTCGAGCACGTACAATTCTAAGCCCGTTTTCCGTTTTCTCATATGATGGATTTTCAAACTTTTTCTGTCTTACCATGCAAGAAAACACAATAGCTGCCAGTCCTATGGGCCATGCACAGAAAAGGCAGTTTAACACAGACCAACACATGTGATTTGGAGGACGAGGATTGACTGGCACCACGATAGTCTGGGGAGCCTGTGCAAGAATAGAGAAGTCAATTTAACGTTCTATAAACAGAAAGGAAGACTAAGCATTGAAGAGGGAAGACAACTGATATGTAGTTACACGGTAAAGGCAGGAAATAATGTCAACAATCAGTCTTAAACTTACAGGGGCGCCAATATTGATCACAGTGTTGCTTTGTTGTACTTGCTGAACAGACTGTTGAGGATACGCTGCCGGTTGATGTGCTGGATACCCAGGCTGAGGTGGATACCCAGGCTGAGGTGGATACCCTGGTTGAGGCTGCGCTGGGTAACCTGGCTGCGCATTGTAATTTGGTTGGGCTGCGTAACCAGGTGGGTAACCAGGCTGGGGTGGATATCCAGGCTGAGCAGGGCTACCAGGTTGAGCTGAGACAGGAGGCTGCGCAGGCGATGTATATGGTGGAGGATCTACTGCAAAGATTATGAATATGATCAGTTTGACCCTTGTCATCATAAAACGCAATTTTGTAGAAATGATTTAAGGAATTACTCTACAATTTTATCATTTTCTTTTTTGCCAGAATTGCATAACATAAAAATAACTTTACCTTGAGGATTCTTCTCGGTCATTTCTTGAGTTTTGAGTCAATCAATGATTTAGTCCCAGACAATCGATACCAAGTTCACCTGAAGATGACAGCGTTTAAACAAGCGTAAATATCTAATGAAACAATAATTTTTTCAATATCTGTCATTCAAAGTTCCTACTTTTTATCCGCTTACTGGAGGCTTTTGTGTTATTTTACATGTCAGTTGTAATTGGTCCGTCAATTCAGTTTGTCGAAATCGGAGTATTGTATAGAAATCAAAGGCATTGTGTCCACAGGTTACAAAATATATTATTCGAAAATTTAATTTTTTATTTTATCACCTTAGGAGCTTTTTAATTAAATTTTTGATTAGCAATTCGTTGATGTATATGAACATCTGATTGGTAATTCCCACTTTAATTGTAGAATAAGAGATATGGTAAATTTTGAGCTCGGTAAAGAAATAGAGGAAGATGTTTTTCGTCTTGTCACGAGCATGGGACAAAGAAAAAATTCTGAGTACCCACGAGGAATCAAACCTCAGAGCTCCGATGCTCTACCACGGAGCCACAGAGACTTTACGATGAACGAGATATATTGCGTAGTTCATATGACACGCGTCCTGAATATCGCTAGAATCAGCAATGTCGATAGTGTCATGTTTGTAAATAGAACAAGACACATGGTAAGGTTTGAGCTCGTTAAGTTAAGTTGTGAATCTCTACAATGTTTCTGGCGCAACAAGAATACAATTTCTTAAACTTGCGGTTTTGATTTTGATTTTGAAATAAGTTTTCAGTTTTTCTATCCCTCTTTGTGAGAGTATTAAAATTCAGTTAAGGACGTGCTTTCTAACCGCTCCATGTTAATCAACTGAGTCAACTTTAAACTTTCGGAACTAAATGAGTATGAATATTTTGGCTCACAGGATTAATATGGATTCATCGTGAAATAAGTTCGATGTGTTTGATCATGATTATCCGATTATCGATTATCCGGACCTAGATTATCCGGATTTCACGGTTATTCGGACTTTTTCCCTGATCCCAATTTTGCCATGAATATTTATTGGTCATGATCAATTATGCTCCCCTCGAATGAAATGGAAAAAACCGCAACTTCCGATGATTACAATTCCAATCATTTTCAAGATGCAACTCTACTTTGTTCACTCATTTTCCAGAAAAAAGAGTCCAGAGAAATGTCTCGTACAAACTTAACGGGTCTAATTCGAAAAAACTTAAAGGGCGATACGCTAACCTTATTTTCTCTGTAAAGACAATGCATGTCTTAAAGAAGACAACAGTAAATCTTTAACACAAGGTCCACGAATATTCCTGACCAAATGTTACAGAAACATATAGCAAGAACAATTTAAAACACGTAAAACGAAGGGACTCAAAAATAGCCTAAAAAGCGGCACCGGTAAAGCTGATTTCACCTCCATGATAGAAGACCTAGGCCTACGTAAGGTTAACTCCGACAAACCCTTCTTTATACAGGTCATGGTTTTTTAACTTTTAAAGTCCAGAAACTGTGTTGATTAGATCATCCAGAGAATACACATCGCTTCCAACTGATAGTCTCCTCGTTCGGTCTTCAAGCTTCAGCGCAATGCAGTTATTCTTATAATGACCTTTTATGTGCGAAGGTTTCAGTTTGGAACGGCATTTTGAGCTTTTCCGAAGACATCAGTCTTGTCAAAATCGACTATACCAGGGAAGAAGCTGGTCTAAAACATCGTTATTGCATTTTAAGTCATTGGGAACAAATTCACACATATGAATATCGTCTTACGCGACTTCTGAGTTAGGAGGGATAAGAAAAGGTTAAAAATAACCCTCAGGTATACGCTACCCAAGAGGGTATAAAAGAGATTAAAAATTACCCTCAGGTATACACTACCCAGGAGGGTATAGGAGAGATTAAGAATTACCCTCAGGTATACACTAACCAAGAGGGCATGCAAGAGATTAAAAATAACCCTCAGAAGGTATAGAAGAGATTAAAACTAACCCTCAGGTATACACTACCCAAGAGGGTATAGAAGAGATTCAAACTAACCCTCAGGTATACGCTACCCAAGAGGGTATAGAAGAGATTAAAAATAACCCTCAGGTATACACTACCCAAGAGGGCATAGAAGATTAAAAATAACCCTCAGGTATACACTACCCAAGAGGGTATAGAAGAGATTAAAAATAACCCTCAGGTATACACTACCCAAGAGGGTATAGAAGAGATTAAAAATAACCCTCAGGTATACACTACCCAAGAGGGTACGCAAGAGATTAAAGGTAATCCTCAGGTATAGACTACCCAAGAGGGCACGAAAAATTGAATTCATACTTATTTATATCAGGAGACCGCTCTTTGTCTGGACTCTTTCTTTTGACTGAAAGTTGAGGCATCCACCATTAACTTATATAATTATTATCCTTTACTAGTTCCCGAATGTCTTTGTCAAGCTCGGCTATTCTTGACTGACATCATTGCAATTTCCCATGATATTTCGACTGGAGGCAAAGTGTACGGTCGAGGGCGATTTGATTTACCGCATCAACAACAAGATTATATTTTGAGACCTTGCGAATCTGCTGGATTTCTCCCTGTCTAATTAATCCGGCACAGAGACCAATTGAAGTTATAATAAAGTTCGGATATAACGCGCGCTGTCATTGGTTGAAAGAGCGTGCTCTATGAGAGTATAGAGCATAGAACTGAGCTACAGCTGTCACGCCATCTGCCAAATTGTACTATGTTCGACCTTTTCCGGGACTTCTTTTTAGCTTTTTTCCAATAATTGAAAATGAAATTTCGGAACTGAAGTGAGCCGGCAAGTAGCAACAGAAGAATCAAACAAAGGTTTGTAAACATACCAAGCGCCGTAATTTACGTTATTAAAACGTGAGCAGATACGAAAATCCTCAAAGGAAAAACAAAATAAACATTCCGAGTTTTAAAGATTTTCACGCTCAGTTAGATTGCAAGCTTACGTACGGTAATAAAAATCAAACACAGCTAACACTCGTATAGTGTATAAAGTTCAGTGTTCAAAAACAAAACAGAACAAAACAGAAATGATGAAAAATATAACCAAACTGGCATAATTGTTAAAATTCATTCTAATCATGACGGTGTCTGACCGAATATGATCATGCTGAAGTCCATCGCGGCTCGCTCATCATGGCGATCTCCGGTCATCACAGCAAGCCTCAGAAACTACATCGGCCGCCCTTCGAGTGAAAAAATAAGAGCTTGCTCTGATATCCTTTCCGATGCGTTGAGTGGAAAGTCACATCTGTCACTGCAGCCGAGTTTTGCGGCGCTGTCATCCCGAGCGATCTTCATGTTCCGGTGAATTCGGCTGTCGTTCATTCAAAAAACACTCGCCCTGAACAGTTTGTTTTCTACCTTGTCATGTGAAAAAACTCGCGTGTTTTTATAAGCCATAATTAGGCTGAAGTTCACTGAACATTTCACTCAAGATTCTGTATTAGAGACTTAAAAACTTCAGGCAAAAGTGTTAAATTCGACCTACCGAACTATTTTAGTTTGTAAACTATCGCAGAAGGTGAACTTTGATGGTTTTTTAACTTTGATGGTTTTTTAACTTTGATGGTTTTTTAACTTTGATGGTTTTTTAACTTTGATGGTTTGACACTTTTGACAGCTTTAATCTTGTACAGTCAATCAGATTATTTGAACCATTCTAACAGGGATTCTGATTGGCTTATTGTAGCGTGCTTTATGAGAGTATAGAGCATGCTGACGACACTGTTGTTCGCTTTGGAAATAAAATTTGTTTTGAAAATTGAAAGTAATGCTCGGGGAATTTAATGGATTCTTTATTATAAAACAAATAGAGAAGCCTTGGCTGTGCTCTGTTCTGTTATAAAGCACTTAGGAAGCGGCTAGAGCACTCAAGAAGTGGGGAGAAACACTCGACTACGTCTCGTGTTTCTCCCTACACTTCTTTCGTGCTCTAGCCGCTTCCTGCGTGCTTTATAACAGAACAGAGCACAGCCAAGGCTTCTCTATTTGTTAAATATAACATGCATGTTATTTGGTTACCTGGCGTTGAACGAACAGCCTTTGTTGGCGCGCTCGAGACCTGCTGGCGGGACAGAACGTATTGTAGTCATAGCGGAATCGACGAAACAATTCGTTCTTTGCAAAAGCTTTCGGCCTGATTTCACATTAACTTTTCGTTAGCATATACCAGGACTTTTTGGGGTCGAGATTGGATCCCGTAACTATAGAAAGCTCAGCCGATCGATCGAAGACTTCAGCCTCCATGATAAGATCGCGCCAAGTGATTTTAATGCCAGATTTCTTGTGTTTTCGTAATTGTCGAGCATAGATGCAGTATTAATAATTAAGTGAACCTTTAGCCTATAATCAACAGGTTTAAGAAACCGCACAGACACCTACCGACTGAAAACGTTGATGTAATTCTCTACACTGATGACAGAAATATAGCGCCTCCGTAGAATGCATGCTGCGAATTTTTTTCGGGGCCAAGCTCCTCATGCTATTGAAGCGAAATCAACATTTGAAGCGGTCGAAATGTTGAATGACACAAACAAAGAAAAATTATTCAAAACAAAGGTAACAGAGTATTAATGAAAGCAACTTCTGGGAGAACAAAATAACTTAATAAAAAAGCGACAGAGACTAAAAAGAAAATGACTAACGTTAAAAGAAACGCGCAATAACTTTGGTGGCAACACCATGAATTCCCGCATGAAGAGACTTATTTTCGTTTGACTTTGACCATAACTTCCACTATCTTAAGCCGTTTAGCTATGTGACAATTTGTTTACCCTGAGGCTTTTTTTAAAAGAGCCATTTGGGTCATTTCCAAGGCTGGGAGGCAATTGAATAAAAGTAGTCATGACTTAAGCAAGTGCACCTCTGTGAACCATTGTATTGAGTTGGTTGACTTCTGCAAGTACGTTTTTTCTTGCTCGTTGTGTAAAGTCTACCGAATATACATATCGTGAATGCAGGTTTGGTTTTTCCACAAAGTCAAAAACAGACTGTTTCATTGATTTGTAAATGTTTTGTTTCACGATGAAAGTTCGCTTTCTTAATTTAATCAGATTTTGTTCCTTCTAATATTTACATTCTCGATTATTCGGACCCTTGATTATCTGGACTATTTCATTTAGTCCCAACGAGTCCGAATAATCGAGGTTCGACTGTACTGCATGTTTGTTTAAACGACTGAAACGACACGAACAACATCAGGAACAACTTTACCAAGCTAAATCTTGTAACACACACCTTTAGTTAATTTATTAATTAGTATGCCTGAACGACTCTTCTTCAAAGATAGAGAAAGCTACCAGAAAATAAAAGATTTCTGACCCATAAAACGAGAGTGGAAAGGTTCGGATGTCCCATCTGAGTAAGAAAACTTTGCGCTGAACATAGGGTAAGCAAATTCAGTGAAGAGAGTAGCGAGAAATACTTCAATGGAATATCGTTATTAAAATTCTTTGCATTTTTCAAGCAAGGTCTCTGAGTAATTTACTTCGTTGTTGTCCATCTAAAGCGACCCTTTTATTAATTCTAAGCACAAATACAGTAGCATTTTCCCATTACGGAACAAACTGCCTGCGATTGAAACGACTCGATCGCGAACTACAACAGAAACGACGTTACCAATCTTCATCCAATACTGCATAGTTAATAAATAATTGGGGCATTAAGAACTCTCCTAGAAAGAGAAATTAAAATACCACCGAACAATGAGAGCTTTGTTGTCTCGCTAAACAGGAGTTCAAAGGTTCGAAACTGTTGTCTTCTAGAGACAAAAGGAATGTTCACCTACGCACGTAAATTCTGAGAAAAACGCAACAAGAAAGACAAGGATCCAGAAATAGTTTTTAGGCAAATTAGACGACTAGTAATATTTACTTCAATAATACCCATCTTATGCGATCCTTTTTAAACTTGGAGAACATATTGATGGTACTTTTTTTATTTTTCCGTTGCAGTTGTAACAGCGTTTTTTACATAAACAATAACCTCATCAATCTACGCCGTTAATATTTCGTACTGTAAATGTTTCGTATCGATGAATGCGCTTTAAGAATTCTACTCGAAATCTGCAGAACTCAAGAGTTCGACTGGCTTCAAAACGGGATCGAGTTAAAAGGTAGGGAAATATCTCTAAGAAGCAATATAGACAAAGACGACTCAATCAATATTGCAAGCGATGCACGCAAATTTCAAGACGAGCGCAGTTGTCTGCATTTGAAGCAAGTTACGACTAATACGACTAATACGACTAATTTTTCTCTTATTGGCCATCTGATCTAAAACGTTTTTGACTTTTAACGAAATTAGCCGCTCTTTCAATCTATCTGGCACGCAGTTATCTTTCAAACGATTCAGTTTTACGGCAACCCAATTTGATTAAAATTTCCAAGAATTTGATATCTATGGTGAGTCGTATCCTCACTCAAAACTACATACGTGACGGTTTCTCTCCATAAGTCACTCTTTCGGTAGATTTTCAAGCTTCGATAGAGGCATGCGTGAGTCAGGCGAATAAGATGCGTTTGGATTTAGTCTGCTCTTACTTCGCTAAATTCCCATGAAGCCACTTTTACACCGAAAGCCTTAATTTCAAGACTCAATAGAAGTAGTAACTCTTACCTTTTGGTGGTGAAGTTAATGTTTGTTGCGGAGAGGTTGTGCAAAACCGAAGTGAAACCCCAGCGGAGTGAATCAAGGCTAACTCAAATACTACGACAACGCCTTAGCTACGCGGAAGTACTCGTTCACGGATAAGTAACCAATCCATCCTTTGTTAACCTCGAACTAAAGGTAAACAGAGGGCTGGGCAGACAGCTCACTGTCACTTTGCGAGGAGAATGGTGAAGAAATTACGTGCGGACTTTGAACAGTTTTTAGGACTGGCTAAGGAGCTCTGTAAATTGATGGCTTTTGCTTGATATGTTGGGCGTCAGAATGAAAAAGTATCCGATCACGGATAAGTACCGAATAAATTCTCTGTTAACCGTGAACATAAGGTGAACAGAGGGCTAGGCAGACAGCTCACTGTCACTTTGCGAGGAGAATGGTGAAGTAATTACGTGCGGACTTTGAACAATTTTTAAGACTGGCTAAGGAGCTTTGTAAATTGATAGCTTTTGCTTGATATGTTGCGCGTCAGAATGAAAAAGAGGACTTTTATCGATTTAACGAGGCCTATATTCTAATTGAAACTGGTATTTGAACTGTCCTGATCTTTTTATTGAAAAGGTGAGGTATCCCAAAATCATTTCGATTTAAAATTTCAGAGAGCTGTCCTGTGTTAAAAGTTTGTGCCTTTCTTTAACTGCTCGTTGTTAAACATTTCCCATTGGTTAATGCTAATGTTGTTTGGCGTTTATTTATTTCCTTTGTTAGAATAAACGAATTTATTATCGTTGATAAAAATGGGAGAAAAAATACCTCACTTAAACAAGCTGTTACTATGAGAAAAAGGCACATGTATAAACAATAGACCTGTCAATTAAAAATATAAACAATTTTAATCATTTTAATTAAAACAACTTAAAAGTTGTTTTAACAAAAAAAGGTCGAAAAGGTAAAAATTGGGACGGGTAAGAATAGTATCCGGTTAGATCGCACCGTGGTTAGATCGCTCCCAGTTAGATCGCTCCAACCAAAAGGTAGATCGCTCCATCAAATGAGTGACTTCGCTCCCAACATAAGTTACTTCGCTCCATGTAGTAATGCGAAGTATTACTTACCAATGATCACTAAACACCACAACAGACAGAGACCTGTTTTGGGACCAAACAGTTCATCAAATGTATATATCCTACGAATAAATAACACTCTAGACTATTACATAAAATATATTGGACGAATACACTAAACCAAGCCACCCAGTTATCGATGCCTAGATTCATATAAATAGACATTAATATTCACTTAAAGTATATAGGTGATAATGTGTCTTGCGACGATTCGAGTACATCGTATTCACTCTGTCCTTCAGATCAGCCACCGAGCTACCGATGTATGATGTATAGCGATGATGGAATTAATGATCGTGGAATAAATTATAACTTTATAGTCTGAAGTGTATTGAAAAAGAGCGATCTAACCATGGTGCGATTTGACCGTAATTCGTAAGAATTGATCATCGATTTGGGTACGAACAAACTCAAAATTGAGTACGAAACTTGAGCGCGAAACGACTGAATTGAGGAACTGTATGACTGGGTTCGAAACGACCGGATTCCTCCTCACCCATCGGGGATAAGATCCAAGAAAGATGCGAGTTTTCGTAAGCAATATATAAAGTGAAAAAGGTGAGATGAGTAGATAGGGAAGTTTGTTCTCTTCACTTTCTAAGGGCATTCTTGACGCAAATATTTTTTCTGGTTTTTGTTTTTGTTTCCTCCTTTTTTTGTCCTTTGTATTTTCGTTTCTTTTTTTTTTTCTTTTTTTTCTTTTTTTTTTGAGAGAACATAAACGGCAGCCGTCTTAAAGCCGTACGTTTCAATTCCCACCATTCCGTGGAAGTGCTGTTTGGTTATTGAGCGTTTTAAAAATGGCGGCGCCCAAACTTGAACCACATTTGACGACAATTTTTGAACAACTCAGTTACACTCTGGAATCTCAAAAAGCGGTAAGTAGTGATATTTAAAATGTTTTACATAGTTACATAGTACTTGACTTCGGAAGCGAACTTCTTTATAATGGCCACATTCTGACCCACGTTTTGGTATTTCCAGCCAACCATTACAAAGTGGGATATATCAACATAAAATTTTCAAAGTCAATGAAGATAATGCATTGCATTCTAAGAAATAAATTTTACAATATGTTTTCGGGATCGGAACGTTTGTTAAATCTATTTTAGATAAAATTGGACAAAAGTAATTCTTGGCGATTATTTTCTTGAATAAATCCATTAGGCAAGGTTTGCTTGTTCCTGACCGTTTGTAATACAATGTGAAATATGAGCTCAACGTGGTTGAAATGTAGGCCTATTTATACTATTTTAAGAAATATTTGCTGACTATGCCAGCCGTAGAGCACAAGAACTCAGTATCTCTTATTATTTCAAGATTTGGGAGAAGACTGTTCACATATTATAATTGTAGCGTTTCTTTCCTTGCTCGTTTTCCCTTTTAGGCTTTAGAAGTAATGATCTGACTCCGAAATACATATCAGACTTTATCAGCATCTGTTAACCTTGGCATCATTTGCACTTAGCCTTTATCATAAAAACTGGTCGTACCGACTTCTAATTTGCATGATACCGACTTCTAATTTGCATGATACTAATGCAATGTGAAATATGAGCTCAACGTGGTTGAAATGCAGGCCTATTTATACTATTTTAAGAAATATTTGCTGACCATGCCAGCCGTAGAGCACAAGAACTCAGTATCTCTTATCATTTCAAGATTTGGGAGAAGACTGTTCACATATTATAATTGTAGCGTTTCTTTCCTTGCTCGTTTTCCCTTTTAGGCTTGAGAAGTAATGATCTGACTCCAAAATACATATCAGACTTTATCAGCATCTGTTAACCTTGGCATCATTTGCACTTAGCCTTTATCATAAAAACTGGTCGTACCGACTTCTAATTTGCATGATACTAACCGAGGGAGGTAAGATTTAAGAGCATACAATTGTTGAGGGAACGAGACAATAATGTAAAATAAATCAGCCTTTGTGGAGAGTTTCTGTTGGAAACAACTCTGCGTAAGAAATTTATTTATCATTTCTATTTTAATTCCGATTATCATTATGACCAAATTTTAATGAGTTTTGTTAAACACATCCCTGCATGCTTTATACTGATCTTCGACAAGTTTGTACGTTTTCAATCTTTCTATTAAGACACCGCAAACAATGGGTGTGTAAAACTCGTTTTAATGTTTTAACTTACAGAAGCAGCGTTTTGGTTGACTAAATATTGAGGCAAAAGTACTCGAGAAAGCTCACTCTAATTGCACTGATAAAAAGCGGGAGATTGATGGTTTTGTTTGTTTGTTTGGTTTAATTTTTTACTAAGCCGCTATTAAGATTATAACAAGCACGAACATGAAGCATCCCATGGCGATAGAGATAATATTCAGCCACTTGGCGATTTGTGAATTCCTCCAAGCGCCGTCGTAGTCTCTTGCTGCATATGAACTGTCCACCTGAATAGACAGCAGTTGAATGATCGGTAAGAGTATTAACAATAAAATTTTAGATAAAGTACTAAAATGTTCACTCCCAATTGTTGTTAGTATTAGTATTGTTTAGAAACTGTTCAAATACAATGTCGAAGAAGGTAATTTCGGATTTTGAAATAGAATTGCACCAAACGAAAATAATTAGAATTTGCCGAGGATATATACAGCTAAATAGACGATCATTCTTTGGAGGCTGTCTTTCATACATTACTTCGCCAGCTGAAACGAATGGCTAGTACATCAATGAGTTAAAGGAAGATTCATGAAATAGATTTTCTTTTTGAAATTGGAACATAACAGCAGCTACAGGACTCTTAGTACTGCACATTTTTAAACTAGACTGAATAATGAAATTATAAGGAGCCATTCACGGTAGGAAAATAATTTAGTTTTGGAGATTTTCTTAAATGATAGACAACCCAGTTGAGGCTACCTATTTCAGGATATTTCAGGATATCATGAAAGATACACTTACCATAATGGAGAAAATGATTGCAGCTATTCCAAGAATTGGGAAGCAAAAAAGGCATGTGAATATGGACAGGGCCAACCAATTGGGAGGAGGAAAAGCCATAGGCATGATGATCGTCGGAGCCTTCCAAAGAGAACAAAAGAGAAAATCAAAAAACTTTTTGAAATGACAAGAAAGCTCGCAATGCATGTATAGAAAGAGAACTGTGTTTTTACCCGTCCAGGGTATTCTATTTAGAGATATTTCCGTTTTTGATCGTGATTCTTTAGGAGAGGTGTAAGGGCTCGAAACTATGATGTCATAATTGGAGCCTTACATAAGGTCAGAAAAAGAGAAATTCTAACTAGTGAGCTAAAAATAGTGATATAAAACCCAAAAACGAAGTATATTTGGATTCCTTTGTGAAAATGACAACGTACAGGTTCCAGATATATCAAACTCCTCGCGTTCCGAAACATCCATGTTACATGCAAATTCCGAATAGTCGGATGCACTAAACGCGAGTTTCACGTTTAACCATTGCGAATTTCCGATTAAATAATGTCAATTTATGGTAGTTTGGCTCTATTGCTAATCAGGGAGATCCGCGCTCTTGTATGAGGGCGGTAGTGAGAAGGTTGCAGTCGCCATTTTGTTTAAAAATGTTTAAGGTACACAAGGGGTTTGAGCTTAAAGTTTTCAAGTTGACTATTGGAGTCCTATTTGTCCTCTTTATCCTTAGCAACTCTTGGGCCTTATTGGTTTATCATTATCAATTGCCAAATCTAATGGTATCCTTCAACCTGAGCGTAGATTTTTCACGCGCAAAATCAATAACATATAGCCTTTCCTTGATAGATGTATGGTACGCGAGTAAAATCCCCATTTCCTCTGGATTTTTCAAGTTTTCATGGCTAGCTGGTCGAGGAAGATAAAGGGGGTAAGTTTCTAGAGAAACTGTGGTGCTGCGTCAGAGGGGAAGTATAGCAAGATAATGTTGGTTATGTCGACGAAGTTGATAACGTAAATTGGCCTCTGTAAAGAGTTTCAAAGCTGACGTTGGAGCGAATGGTAAAACCAAAATTAATAAAACCAAAGTTATCTTGTCGAGGAGGAGTTTCAGTTCTGTTATAAAAAGCCGATAAGAAACTTACAGGTGCTTGCATGTTGACCACTGTGGTACTTTGTTGGACATGTTGGGTGGGCTGTGGAGGATAGCCTGGTTGCTGCGTTTGCGGGTAACCATATTGAGGAGAATACCCAGGCTGAGGCTGCTGCCCAGGCTGTGCTGGGTAACCAGGCTGTGCTGGGAAGCCAGGCTGTGCTGGGTAACCAGGCTGTCCTGGGTAACCTGACTGTGCTGGGTAACCGGGCTGAGCAGTACCACTGAGTTGAGGTTGGTAGGCTGGTTGAGCCGTAACAGGAGCCTGTGGTGTGTAGGGTGGAGGATTATCTGAAAACGGCATGTTTTAAAGATATCTTGATCAGTTATGATTGAACTCGTACATCACAACACTGCTCAGTGGACAGTGTCCATTGAAAGTGGTCAGAGTCGCCTTGAATTTAAAAAGGGTGCCTTGAGTTTAACGGGTCAGTAAAGTTGCAGCAATTTGAGTCAGTATATGAGAGTCGCACCTGGGTTCACTTGTGTGTTCTGTTCCATGTTCAGTTTTATTCTGAAAAGAAAAAATATACATGATTTTAGTAAATAGGAACGAACAGCCAGGTATACCATGGTTAAGCAGTATTATTTTCTTGGGCTGTTTATCCCATGATTACCCTTCAACGATTTTCATGTCCTCATTTTCAAGTCTCCGCGATTTGTGGAAAGGCGTTTGACTGTTCGTCTAAAGGAAGGATATTTTGAATCAGACTCAAGGAATAACTCGAACGGCAAGGAAGAGTCGAGAGAAATAGATGCCCTTCGACCACTATTGAATCTGATTGAGGTTTATGAGATCTGACTCTTTTGTTTGGTTATTGTGTTGCTAATATTGAAAAGTCGATGTAAATCTTGTGGAGAATTTTGAGCAAAGTAGAGGATAGTAACGCTTTTAAACTTTGGTAAAATTTATACAGAACGTGAGAAAACCATAACTGTAATATTTACATTGGTTTTATATTTACTGTTTCATGATGGCTTGTCAAGCAAGTATAATTAATTGTTTTCGTGAGCTAAATCTGTGTTCAATCGGCTATCGCCAATCGCGGCATCATCGCATCATGCCGATTCATTGTCGAAAACTCTCAACCTTAGTGGTTATATTTTGTTTTTCCAGATTATTGTGATAGGGTGTTTGAAGCTTAAACTTCCTCAGTAAGTTCATTAAGTTGAAAATACTATAAAATTACATATAAGACATCATTGCGTATTACTGGACTTGTTTCTATAGACCGTGACACACGAATAATATTTTTCAGATAGGCATTTCATATTTCGAACTTCTTTTTCAGTGTCCTACACAAGCCAGAATCGTCATCCTCGACTTGGAAGAATTAGACTTAGCGAGTATGTTACTTATCGAAAGAAATCTTGGGGAACTGGCACTATGCCCGACATTACAGGGCTTTGCTTGTATTGTTCATTATGATAATGCGCTGGAGAAAATGCCTGAATATTTGAAAACGGCGTCGAAGGTGGTCGAGCGAACGAGGATATTTTGGATTATGAAGAAGCACTGGATTTTCGTCACTCGCTCCAAGGAGACACGATGTTATTTCCGAAGGACCGCTCGCGAGAGAATCAAGGAATACTTTGAAAGTGTTTCTGTGCTTCATGGATGCATTCGCCGTTTTCTACTTTGCTTATAAGTATCTATTAATTTCGCGTGGGAATCAAACTGAAAGCTTTCATAATTTTTACCTAGTTTTTGCTTGATATAAGTTCGTATATTTATCTTAAATCGTTCAAAAGTAATCGGAAATCAACTGAATGCTCCGTCCAACACCTAGCTTAGAGTGCCACTTCTCAATTTGCAAATATCTAATATCTTGCACGCCGTTTAAGCAGAGACGCATGAGATACAGAAAGTAAATTTATGAACCACGTGCAAGTTTGTTAGATTCATAAACTTTTAGTATTTCTCAAAGTGATCAGTAGAACCCTCACAAGGTCTAAAGATTTGTTTCTTAGGGGAAGCTTTTTTAGAGGAAATCAATACCCGGACTCTTGAACAAGACATCATATTTGCATTTTACTGTAGTTTAGATGCGAATTAAAAGATTTAAACTTTGGGTGGATTCATTATAGACAGAATCTAAAACAGAATTTGTAGGATTCAAGGATTCGCGTTTCAGTTTCTAGCGATAAGATCCGAAAATGAGGTAATTTAAAAATTGCTAGCCTTCCTGTTTAAAAAGTAATGTCAAGTGAGACTCAATCAGTGACCGAGGGAAATTTTCAACTGAATCTTTGTCACTGAATTGTCCTAAAATCTTGCAGAATTTCTCAAGCATGAGCAGAGGTTTGTGAAAACCTCTGACATATAGCAAGTCTTCGACGAGTGAAGTTGATTTCAAATAGGCAATTTAGCAATTCTTTGCTTCTCACTAATTTTACTTTGCATAATCTTCCACAAAGTAAAAGAAGCGGTGCCATGAAGTATTATTTCCCATTTTTAATTGCTTCGGTCAAAAGATGTCCACGTGATCTTGGATACGGAGTCCTGACAAAGACTGCATAGATTAGTTTGTTTCAATGGACAATTATAGCTATCAAGTCTGAAATTCATGAGCGACACGGTTCTAAAACAAAGTAATCGAAATTTCCGCTTCAAATGGACTTTGTCTAAATAGTCGACAAAGATCGACACTCTTCGGCATTTTACAAGAAAAGTACAAATTTGGTGTAAAGAACAATACTTACCGGTTTGTGAAAGGAAACGAGATATCTGGTTAAGAATCCTGAAGTCTTTCAGAACCCGCGGAACTGGAAGAGAATGAATGAGCGAACTTCTTCGACAAATCGCCAGGAGGTAACCTAACAAATGTAGCTGCGTCACAGGTCAGCGGTTGACATCATATTGGCTCAAGCAGTCCACACCTGTGTGTGGGAGAAGAAAACAATAGAATTAAAATCAAACGAATATCGTCTTAACTGTTGAACCTAGCAGTGTAAGAATCGAATACGTAAACACATTCTAAGAAGAAAAACTTTTGCATAGATCTTCATATATTCTGTGAGTATTTGAAAGCACTCATTATAAAATGGTAAGTTTAGATCTGCACATTTTAGAGGGATTTCTTTTCTTTCCCGGCATGCGCAAATGATGTGAGTTCTGAGAGTGAAATTCAGTCGCCCCTGGTCATGTGTCGCATTGTTGCCTGGCTCAAAATCGTCTTCTACAGGACCATATCGTCGTCGGCAGTGATTGAAGTTTCAAAAAATGGTGTGGAAGTCATTATCAGAGCCACTCTAGTTTGTGGATGTCTTGTGCTCAGGGTTTCGAAACGCCTAGCGTTGCCGCGGACACTGACTCATGCAGGTCTACCCTTGCCCGGACCGTATCACTCTATACAATCGACTGCCTCGCTGTTTCGCTGTCAACGGGACTCTAAAAACTTTGTTAGTGATAAAGTATTGTGATGTTTCAGTTCATTTCAACTTTCTTCAGAAAACAGAAGCAACATAATCATCCTTTTTTCCGCTTGATTTTTTTTTACAAAGAGAATGCCATTTATTTTCCGTCATGCGAACGGCTACTATAAAATTGCTATAACCAAGACCCAATATGCCTTTCTTCCTTTCATACATTCATCCTTGTGTCACACTACACGTAACTTCCCTGTCTGGAAAAAAGCAATCATTTACAAAAAACATCTGACAGATTGTGGCTTCTCTATCAACAGGTACAGTTTTAAACATTTATGACGTTTTTCTTCATTGTTATTCATAAACCTCATACAAAATAGTAGTAACCCATCAAGCCGAGAAAATTGGGATGTACGACCGTACGACCGTACAAGGTGCTACTTTTAACATGCGTGGTCAATTGTACCGCGGGGCACGCCAACGCTACGGCTTTGTTCAGTAGTCCAGTGGGTTCCGAGTTGGACGACCCGGGTTCTAGTCCTAGTCGGGGCAAGGCGTTGTGCCCTTGAGACGTGCGGGAAGAAAAAAGTGCGAGCTCCGCTTTTAGGCTTGGCTAAATCTATATATTAACCCTGTTCACTGTAGAAAACTGAAATAATTACGTATTTAGTTTTTTTAGATGCAATCTGAATTCAACTGATACGATAGGAATAAACATGGAACTACCTTTCCAATATAATGCATGTATCTAGTTTCGGTCAGCCTGTTGAGCAGCTTTATCAAGTTTCCACACAATTTCAAGCTTAAGCACACGTCAGTTGTTTGTGTTGGTGAGTTTGGCAGAGGTAACTAAAGAGGGGTACTTCTGACTTTGTCAGTCTGCAGGAGTCCACGATCAACCTCCCTCAATGCTCTTCCAGTTTATTCCGCTTCTTTAAAGCGGGCTGATTGGTACAAACCTAATCTACTATATTCTTTTCCAACATTTTCAATAAGAAATGGACTGATCGATTGAGGCTTGAGTTTTGTTCTTAATGCAGAAAGGGAAGGGGTACTCTCCCAAAGACTATGTATGAAATTGGACCAGATTTTTCAGGTCAGTGCAAATTGAAATATGAAAAAACTCAATCCTCAACCAGAGGAATACAAAGAGGGTGCGCCAATCCGTTATCTATGTTATTTTCTGTTTTATCCATGATTCAACTCTTGCCAAATTTCTGAATCTAAATTACACGACAGCAGGTTAAGTGTTACCCAAACCTGGGATGGAGGTTTGAAATCTCTTTTGAAATAATCAAATTGTCTCAAGAAGATTTACTTCACAGGCTAAAAATCCTCTACGATCGCATCTAATTGATCTTTAAGTTTGTAAAGAAATGATCACGGTACAATATAAGTGTTTTTGTCATATCATACCGGGCTTGGTATTTTTTTCTTTGTTGGAGACGATTTGTTTCAGGAAACTTCAACTGTGATACACTTTTGACTACAATTGCTTCATGGTGGAAAATTTTAAAGTTATTGTATCAACAAAAATGACGCATCGAAACGCATTGTTCGTAACATACATACATACATACATACATACATACATACATACATACATACATACATACATACATACATACATACATAAGCTTTATTTATCCTCGGATTTCAGTGTAGCTTACAAGCTAGTATCTCCGATCCTAATTACTAATTTTAAAAGTTACAGGCTGAAAAGAGAAAAAAAAATTCATAATATAATAATATAATAATCATTAATATAATAATATAATGTAATATTAATGTAATATTAACAGAAACCGTGCACTAACAGTTTGCGCTTAAATTCACTATAATCTACAGTCTTTCTAAAGTGGTCAGGGAGGGAGTTCCAGTACTTAACAGATGAATAGCTAAAAGAATTTAGACCATATGTGGTTGTAAACGGCTTAGGAAGTCATAAAATATTGGTGCCCCTTGGGGAGTAAGCAGCAGATCTTAGCTTGATTAGTTGTTTCAAATAGCACGGATATTTACCAAGATGGAGACAGTTGAATATACAAATCATCATATTTTGTATCCTCCTGTTGGCTAAACCACACACACCTGCCTTGTCTAAAAAGATCATCATAGTTCGAGTCCCAGTCCTTTAAAACAAATCTTAAAATACGTCTATCTAAGGTGTCCAGTTTAACAGAGTCCTCTGAATTACAAAAGTGCCATATCATTGAACAGTAGTGAAAATGGGGTAACATAAACGTTTTATAAAGGCGAAGCATAATTTCGGTAGAAATAAGTTTGCCAAATCTTTTGAAGACACTGAACTGATTATTTATTTTTTTACGTACAGAGGATATGTGTTCCTTGAAATTAAGTTCATTATCAAGAATTATTCCAAAAAGTTCCAGGCATCTTGTGGTTGAGAAGGAGAAAGGGTAGTCGGTTTTGCCAAGAACTATCCCTTGGTGTTTAGCGGGGTTGGCTTTCATCCCATTGTCTTCGAACCATTTGTTTGCTATTTGTACATCATGATTGATCCGCTGTTCCAAGGCTACTGGGTCTACGTCAGATGTGTGCAGTTGGCAGTCATCAGCATAAGTGTTTAGTTTTACAGACTTAATGTGAAAGATGAGGTCATTGAGGAACATGTTGAAAAACATGGGTCCCAGGACGCTACCTTGAGGCACACCACGCTTCAAGCTCATCCAATCCGAATAAGTATCACCAATTTTCACTCGCTGCATTCTATCCGTCAAGTTAAAAACGCTTTACATAAAGTAGATATACAAAGTTTAATCTCTTCGAATAATTGCAAGAACTGTATTTTATGTAAATCTTAAATATTTTAAATATTATCAAGATCATATTATTGTAATTATTATTATCTTATTATCTCATTATATTAAGGTTATTATCTTATTATACAGGGTAGGGTATTATAAACATGGGGTCTACTATTTCGGGGTAGGGTAGTTTTATATGGGAAGAGCTCTTTTATCATATTCCAATAAATTTTTAATGCATAGTTTTATATAGATTAGATTAGTTTAGTTTAGGTGTCCTTACTTAGTGGGAAACTGCTATCTTATTTGACATGTAAATAAAGTTTTTTTTTTTATTATTATTATAAGTAGTCACCGATAAGGGCACAGCTGGATTCATGCAAAACATACGCTTTCAGTTTCGCTAGTAGCAAAGCATGAGGTACGGTGTCGAAAGCTTTTGACAAATCCATTGATATAACCGCCACGATCTCTTTATTATCTAGACTACGCCTCCAGTCCTCAGTCAGCCTAAGCAAAGATGTCTCACAGCTATGGTGCCTTCTGTAGGCAGATACGTATTCGGACAATATGTTTTGGTAAAAGTCGCCCATTTGAGCTGAAAGCAGCCTCTCGAAAACATTATTGAGCGCAGGTAAAACGGTCACTGGTCGATAATTGCTTTTGTTCAGTTCATCGTCCTTTTTAAATAAAGGAGTAACTTGACCTAATTTCCAGCGCGACGGATGCTGTCCTGTCCTGATCGAGTGATTCATTATTGCAGCAATAGGACCAGCAATCGCGTTGGCAGACTCTTTTACCAGTCGCGGTAGTATTCCGTCATGACCACAGGATTTGCGGGAGTTGATTTTGAGTAACAAAGCTTCCACTTGGGTTTTATAAGTATATTGAAAAGCAAATTTGTTTCTCACAGCGAGCTGTTCATTGTTGTTGAAAATCGCCCGAATGCTAGGATGCGCATCCAACTCTTTCCCATAACTCTAATAACGCCGTCCGCGACGTTGACAAAATAACTATTAAAGCTCCGCCATTTGTTTTTGTCTGTTATCACGACATCGTGTTCTTTAAATATTATGTCATTTGCTTGCGTGCTTTTCCTTGAATGCAAAAATGGGCGGTATGTGTCCCAAAACTCCCTTGGGTTTTCCGACTCACTTTTCTTGTCGAAGAAAGTTTTAATAGCTTTACGTCTTAGAGAAGTGCAATGTTCCCTTGTCTCTTGTACAATTCATAATTAGTATCAGTTCTTTCGCGGATGAAACGTTTCCACAAACGGTTTTTCTGGCGAATAGCTTTGCGCCATTGTTCATTCATAAAGGGAACTTGATTTCCCCTTATGCGGACCTATTTCAAAGGTGCATGCTCACCAAGAATGTCCTCGTATAGACAATCAAACACGTAGAGCTTATCGTCAACGTCGTCAAATATTTCAGCTACTTGGAAAGGAACATTATGCAAATCATGTAGAAAATGCTGTTTATCAAAATTTTTAAGGCTTCTGAATTGTATTTTCCGAGATCGTATTCTCGGTTCCGATGCCCTGAGCATGGCAAACACAAGAGAGTGATCACTTATATTAACATGGACTACGCCCGATGATTGTGTTTTTCTCAAGTTGTCAGTGAGAAAAAGGTCCAGTAGGGTTTCTGATGTCTTGGTAATACGGGTGGCCTCATGTATTAAATTCTTCAAGTCGTAAATATCAAGTAGGTTTGCCATAACTCTACCATCCCTTGGCGGCTTGTCTGGTAGTAACATATCCGAGTTAAAGTCGCCTACGAAAAAGAAGTTACCAGGAAGTATTGTGATCGCCTCAAGTATAGAGGATAGTTCAAATTTCTATAGCGATTGTGGGACAGACGCAGATGTTGGAGGTCTACAGATACCGACGATGGTTTCCCACTTCTTAGCTATCCTCACCTTCAGCACAATCGATTCAGTCTTGTACCGTTCACGCTCACATAATCGAAGATTGGGAAGGTCTTTAATGACTTTAAAGCAGAGGCCTGCGCGGATATAGACCAATAAACCACCGCCATGTATGTTTCTGTCAGCCCTACACATTCGATATCCGGTGACCATAAATTGACTATCTGGAAAACTGGAATCCAGCTTCGTTTCAGAAAGTACTAAAATATCAAACTTTCCTTCTCATAGCCAATACTAGAAAGCAATTGTTTATTTTTTTCTGTTTGTTTGCTTGTCTGTTTATTTTTCCATTTTTTAATTATAATACATCAACAGAAATAAAAGGAATTACATATACATTCATATAATATGCATAAACTTTTTCTCCATTTACCTTCTAAGTTCTTCCGAGGGGTAATGGGTTAGGGATCAGCGTTGGGGATGAACTACGGAAGACGGAAGACGGAAGACTTGGTGGTAGGGATTTTCAATCTTATCTTTTTATTTCAGCCAGGTTACCAAGTTCATCCTGGTTACCTACCTCAGCCCGTCAGCATCCAACAGTCATCTCATAAGGGCGCAACTGTCATTTATTCAAACAATTTCCTCTGTAAACAGTTTAACCAACAAATCACGTTCAGCAGACAGTTGCAGAGGTTAATACAGGCATGTCAGTTCAAGTGAGATATCATGAGTCATGCATTAAGAGAATTTTTTCAATCCTTTTTTCGTTGAGAGATAACTCAAGAGTAACGCGCAGAGGTCATGCTTTTTTAGCGGGTGTCTTTATCGTCTTGACCAAAAAAAGTCACTACGTCATCATAATGAACACCACAAACCCCAAACTGCAGGCTGCCAAACATCACACATCAAATTTAACCATAGAACCACTAAACGATTAGCTTTTGTTTTCAAAATAGTCGTACTGCAGGAACGTGCACTAAAATTAGATTTAAAAAAATTTATCATTGGAATAGGGGTACGTATGGGGTATGAGTTCTCTCATTTTATAATCTCGTGGACAGAGCTAATCATTGTGGTGAACGAAAAATGTGGCTTGGTTACTCAATCGTTAGGAACGTCTTAACAACATTCAGGTGGCCAGGTATCAAGTCTCGTGGAAGCTAATCTTTTATTTATTTTCTTTTCAAGATTTTGCTTTTGAACAATTTCTCAAGAAATTTTACCTGTGAGCATCCGTTTGTCTCAAGAGCAACACTGAATTGTAAATGTCATTAACTTTTTGCGATTTGGTAGCCGAAAAGGCAAACAATAGACATGTTTTTACGTAAAAGACATCACCGTTTGAAGGCGTTAGATTTTCACTCTTTGGTGAAAATCCCCGACAAAGTTGCTTGAATTATTGAAATGGTGCTTTCTTAGAAAGCTCCTCAAACCGGAGAAAAGATTGAAAACGTCGGCTATGAATTAAAAGGTGGACGGAACTAAGTCAGCCGTTACATGAAAGATTATGACTGGTGCAATTATTTTGAACCAAAATGCTTCGTTAATCTTTCTTTTTGTCATTACTGGACATATAAATCCCCATAGTATTTACAAAAAAAACCAGTCATTTTTAAGTGAATGGTATCATTGTGTGGCGGTGTTATCTGTGTCTGAAAAGGTAAAATGAGACGAGGTGTTTCCGCACGCACGTTTTCTAGACCCCTTCGCAAGTTCAGCAATTTGAAGTGAACAGAGGGTACCTCTTTCGCACCTAAAGGTAAGTTTAAAAACATTCAATATCATCCACTTTAAGTGAAGCAATTGAATTTGTCACCTACTTGAACTTTCGAGTTCATCTGGCTAAACTTGTCTCAGTTAGCAACTATGATGGCTTCTTAAATCTAAGTAAAATTTTAGGGGTTCTGAAATTACTTAACAGAATCGAAACAAACAAATTTCAATTATGGGTAGGTTCAGTCAAACAGTTCCCTCACCTCATGTGCGCCGCGGTTCCACAGGGTTGATTTTGGTCTATTACTGCCCCTGAATATTCCCTTGGGTAACCTTACACTTGTAATCTCTAATTTTTCACAAAATCACAAGAAATACTCACCAATACGAAAACATTTCTTCCCTAACTCTGCAGAACGAACAATGTCTCGCCAAACCATTCTGTGTATCATCCTTTTCACTGTGTGTGGAATAACCCCAGTCATTGCAGCTAGTAAAAAAGTAATATATTGCCACAACCCACAATACACAGGTCCGATCAAAGAAGTATTCGAGATGAAAGCAACTAAGCTGGAAGAAGACATCCGACGCCGCCAAGGTTATGCCTTGAATTTACCAAGGCTCTGGTTTCAAATACCATAGGAGAAATCCCAGTTGTGAGATTTGTACTGAGCGCGCTTTTCGATGGACTCGTGGAACTATTTGAAGGAGATCTCGACCCGAGGACGTATGCAACAGTTGGGTTGAGGAAATCAACCGTGATTTCTCTCTCTTACGAGCCGAGATAAACATCAGCGCCCAGATTAGCGCCCATTACACATGCTAAACAAGACGAACCCCAAAGAATTTCTTAACATTTGTCCAATTTACGGACAAAGCGACAAAAGCAAGCTCTAAGTCGTTGTGATCAATAACCCACACTTTTACTTCAGCAGATGTAACAAAACAGGTTTTAGGCTCTCCTCCCCACCTCATTACTTTCTACGTAATGTCGCCAAAAATTACCAGGAAGAGTAAATGGCGAAAGAAATCTAAAGAGTAATTCATGAAAATTAAAAAAACAAATTTTTCTTTTTAATCCTTTATTTAAATCGCACTAAATCTTTCCTCCAACAAACTATTTTTACAAAGCTATAACGAGAAACAAACGAGTCTCTCTTTAGACCATTGAACGGCGCTAGAGGTTTGCACGGCTGTAATTTATCCCGGGTAATTATTTTCCTTGCCAAATGAAGCTAACTTACTGTAAAATTCCGATGACAAATGCTGAGAAGGAGTGATCAATACTTCAATGATCCGAAATTATTCAGGGTAATTTAAACAGTTTGAAATATCTAACAACAAGTGTGAGATGGAAAAAGGAATCCTTTATGGTGAAACTGTCGTTCTTTTTTCATCTACAACGAATAAACATGCCAAACAGTATACAATTACCATTATTACATAAATAAAAATTACAGCACTTAATTTTGCCAAAAAGGCATTAAAAAGTAGGAAGACTGAAATATACAAAAAGCAAAAACAAACAAAACAACCAAAACAAAAAAGGCAAGCAAAACCGAAAAATTTTTTTCAGTGAGTTTCAGGAAGATCATCCTTAATAAATCAGCAAAATTTTATAGTAATATCTATAGTTGGGATCCAATGGAGATATGAGTACAAAATATGTAGGCTAAACACTGAAGGAAAGTATACTATTGGAATTTTTGTAGCCCTTGTTTAAATTCCTCGCTTCAACTGAGGGATGCAGATCAGAATGGTGAGCACAACACACAAGCCAAATGAAATTGACGTCAGTGCCATTGTCTCAGCCTCATGATAGTTCTCAACCTCCTTCTTTTTTTTGCCATCTCCTCCAGCCTTTCGCGCCTGCAATTTGAAAGTGAAAAGCTTTAAAACAGCGTTCTAGAAGGGTTTTCTCGACGGCGTACCGATGTATGATGGGGCTTTTCATTGAAAAGAAATAAATGTAATATAAGTGTCTAAGGAGCTAAAAAATTGCTTGACTGGCTGATGGAATAAACGAACGAATAAAAAAATACGTGAATAAGTAAACGAATGAATGAATTCTTTGATAAATGGATGGACAAAGAAAGATGAACTACAATAGAATATTAATGACGGTAATGGTTGTCATAGTAATGGCAGTAATAGTTGTCATAGTAATGGCAGTATAGTTGTCATAGTAATAGCAGTAATGGTTGTCATAATAGTGGCGGTAATGGTTGTCATAGTAATGGCGGTAATGGTTGTCATAGTAATGGCAGTATAGTTGTCATAGTAATGGCAGTATAGTTGTCATAGTAATAGCAGTAATGGTTGTCATAATAATGGCAGTAATAGTTGTCATAGTAATGGCGGTATAGTTGTCATAGTAATAGCGGTAATGGTTGTCATAATAATGGCGGTAATGGTTGTCATAGTAATGGCGGTAATGGTTGAGGCATGGTATTGATAGTGCCTGTTATAACGGTTATGATAATGAATGTAAAAAGTTGCATGGAAAAAACAAACAGATAAATCAATGGACAGATAATGCCCGCCTGCAAAAGTACATTCGTAAAAATGATTCCTTCTTCTCCTTTCTTACTCGGGGTCGAGAACATATCTTAGACTTACCAATATCCAGAAAACAATGGAGACGATTCCAACAGGGAAAAGGGTCAGCAAAGACAACATAACAAGAGCAGTTCTGGTACCATCACTGAACAGCAGCTTCCTGCAAGCTTCCTGTTCGTTGAAAGAGAGAACATAGTCTTATTTTCTTCTTCAAATCGAAAACTCTTTGGGCTTTTTCACTCCTGAGCCTAATTTAGGTTATAAAATCAGATAGTCATTGCTTTCATTGAAATTCTAAGAAATAAAAAAGGAAAAAGGAAAAAGGAAAAAGAAAACAATTAAAAAATAACTTTAACAGTGATAAGTTACGATTCGGTATGCAAAGCCTGAATACAATCCTTCAAATATTTTAACTGGCACATTCGTTCTCCAAAAGCAGAAAATCGTTGAGTTGCTTTAATTCAGTTACAATTTAATTTAGTTTGAAACTTATACAATTCTGCGATACATTGTACCACCGATGTATCAGAGCAATTGTCAATCGGGTGTCGGAAATACTGCCTGATTGGAATATTTTTGCTTTCCAAAGCTCTGAGATTAAAACTGGAAAACTTGCTCTTTCTTCTCAACCAATTATTTCTTACTTAGTAACTCACAATTTCCCGGGTTTGAGGTAATTTGCATAAATTAATTTTCTTTATTGATTATAAATATGTTTGCCTTATAAATCATCCTCAATAATAATTGGTTCTTGTGATTGCCTCTGGTTTATAACAATCGATTGAAAAGCGCTCTCTACGTATATTTATATTAACCCTTTAGCTCCCATAAGTGACCAAGACAGAATTTCTCCTTACAATATCAATGACAATATTGAGCAGACAAGTGATGAGAATAAAGAAAAATATCAGTTAGAGTATTATTAGTTGATCCAATACCAAATTTCCAAAACTAACATCAGAAGAACTGTATGGCAGACACTAAGGAGAATTACTGATGATATCTTGGGAGTTAAAGGGTTAATGCTTCTGTAATATTTTCGCGTAGACATAAATATACCCGGTATGCAGCTTCTTCTTCAACCCTGATGTGTTCCATTTCTCAGTAACTGTTGAATTAAAATAAAAGCCCGGGAAATTATCACCTTGGAGAAATTATAGATTTCATTGATAATAATGTACTCGTACTGTCTTTTTCCTTTCAAATAACCGTATTTTCATACAAGATAAGTTTTCGTAGCCTGGTCCTTTCTCTCGATAAACTTGTATTGTCTTTACTCTGTTTTAGTTGACTTTAAACACAAACGCGAGGAGCCGTTCGTTGCTGTTATTGATAAAAGCATAATCGTCAATTGAATCTCATTTTCAAGATCTATTAGCGAGACTCAGTCGTAAAGAATCGATTACCAGGTACCTAATTATTCATCGCTCCTTTGTTCTAAATGTTTTTACCAGTGATAGTAAAATTATTCAATCACGTTGTTGAGACAAAGCATAAAATAATGATATTCAAAATCCTATTTATATGAAATGCGAGAGTTTTGTGAATCGCGCAAAACGTTACCTCCTTCTGTTGGAAGAGGAGCGATCTTAAATGCGAATGAGTTGGGTATAAGTCCATAAAAATAACCTCAACGATGAAATTTCATTATGAAGGAGGACTGAATTAACAATAAAACAACGGTTCGTTGTGTTACGCCTGATAGCATAAATACTGTGCACTATTCATTGCCACGTTGCGAAATTTAAGCAGTTATAACTTATAGCTGTTTCGATTAGAATTCATTCAAAATGTTGTTAAATATTTCCTAGGGAAGGTTTATCGAACGTAGGTTATAGGTTTTGAAAAACTTTATTTAGGAATTTGAACATAATCTTGACGATCACTTCTGTTGTGAGTGTGGTAGCGAATGAATTAAAGAAATCAAATGAACACGTTTTAACCTACGCTTGAAAAGTATTTAATGACATACACAGTGGAGTCTGTGAGTCATAAAGCGTATCGCGTGATCACTACTTTTCAGTAGCTAAGGTAGAAGCATGATGATGACACATGCACAAGAATTATGAGTTAAGGGTCGCCTGATCACGACACGATTAGACACACAGACTACTGAAAACTTGGCGGCAAAACTAAGTCAATTGAAACAGTGTTTTGGTATTGCACAGAAAAACCTATGCCTTAAAATGACATCAATCGAAGATCCTAAGACAGACTGTTATATCTAACTCTTTCTGACACAGGAACACCTCAATTACTTGTTTATTTATGTCAAAATGTTTCAAGGAAATAAGCATTTCCAAATCCAAATCCGTCGATCAATTTCCTTCATCGGTTGTATTAAGAGTCACGATATTTATAAGTACATCTTTTGGGAGGACTGTTCAGTAAATAACTAATAATTAGTTCTCAGAGAATCGACATAAAGTGCTTGAAATTTTGCCGCAAAATAGAGTTAAAAGATATCAGAAGTGTTGGCGCATTCGTCTATAGTAAATTTAGCGTCGTCTGCCGAGTTCGCGGGTCATGGCGACTGTTTTGTATAATGCACATTGATCTTCAATCAAGAATGTTGTTTATGAGCTCAGGAAAGGAGTTAGCAACGTTTCTGTTGTGTTTTTCTTTTAACGTATAAAGCCGAACTCCACAAGAATCGAATCTGATTTACGTCGGAGAATGGTTGATATTTCGCCATGAATGCTCGAGTAATTCGACTGGATGTCGGAGTGTCTTACTACGGCCAAATGATTAATTTAGTGGTTACCTTTTTAGTCAGACGAATTCGTTTCTTCTGAGACTTGGTTTTATGGCAAACACTTCAACACAGTTTCCTCGCTGTTCAGACCGTTTAAAGGCGATAAAAGACAGAGCCGGTTTCAAAAAGCACAGGACGAGAGCGTGACCCGTCGTTCTCAGTTGGTAACGCGGATTGGCAGTTTTGGATTAGCATGAATGGAATGCGCCCAGAGGTTCACTGAATTATTTGCATGATAATACAGGAAATGAAACGATGAACATAATGCATAACAGATTAGTTCAAATCGCTCTGGACTTTAATTCCCATGTATTCACATACGTTGTCTATTTTACAACTGTGTCGGTAGACATTGAATAGCGTGAAACCACAAACGTAAATACCCACACGGACATTTGTTGTACCCTTACTGGGCATGCGTCACTTTAGGCCAAATCATATTTGTTGTATGTTTATTTATGTTTGGTCGCGTTGTGACAAAGCCTGCACCACGAACAACAGGGGGGACGACGACCAAGTTGAGGCACGAAAAAGTAGCTCTTTTGCAAGTTGCCACACGAGCTAACCATACTAGGAAGTTAAAGAACAAAACTAAAAAAGTGAAGTAAAGTGAATGCAAATGTGTTTCCGTTTGGCTCGAGCCAACACAAAAAGAAATGGCAAATGAGTGAGCAAAGTGATCAGCGAGTCTAAAGGGTGTACTTCTCGCCGAACCGTGCTTTGTTTCTCTTGGAGTCTACCTTCCCCTTCGTAAGCAGTTTCTATTTTTCGACCCAAACTGGAGCTTGCTCGGAAACTGGGAAGAATACTGGGCGCAAGTTGCGACAGTTTATCAGTCAAGCCATGCAGTTGTCAGATCTACAGAACGTCTTCGGTGGCTACAGGGCTTCAATGCGATTAAATTAAAATATTTACCATCTTTTTAAAGTTTTAGTCGACTCAGATTTTGTTGAAAGCCGTTAACTTTGCTTCGCTTCAGCAGATTTTTATTTCCTTCTTTCTCGGTTGGATACCATTTTCTTCTACTCCTATCAGTTCAAGATCTGATGTAAATATTTACATATTTGAACGGCAAAAGCACTAGAGACTGGATTATTCTTAAATCATAATTTTTCAGTCAGCCCTTACGACGTTTTAATTCTGCTTTAGCAAGGCGGAATTTTTTTTTGGTATCCGAGAGAATGAAATGTAACACAAGAAAAGAAGCGACGAGAAAGACAGATACTCAACCAACCTAATCGCGTGGTGAGAATTCGTGACCTCTGACGAAATATTTATAGCACGAGAGTTATGTTAATCACTAAACTTTAGTATACGCATTGTTTGACTGATTGAGTCTGACCCGTAACTTCACTCGCGTTTTTTCCTTTCTAGACGCAAATTCGTTTAGCCGCCAAGGAAATTTCTTTGGACGTCGAAAGAAGATATCTGCAAAACCTAAATTTAAATCTGTTAAGAACGTCTGGGACGAGTGCAAAACGTTTTGCTTCGTTGATTTTTTGAGGTAGGTTCAAGTCAAAGAGTGCGAGGCGCGGATATTGCTTATTTAAACACTGTAGTAAATGCTGAATTATTCAAGTAGAACTAGAAAGGATTGCTTGAGGAACAATTTGAAAGGATTTTAATTCCAAATAGCCGAAACTTTCAGTAAGTAAGACTGAGAAGAGGCTGGAATGGCGTTGATGTAGAGAAACTAAAGAACTGAAACAGTAATATGATATGATAGCATACCACAGGCATAATGGATAGTCGTCTACATATATTCAGTCAGACCCTGGGTCGACTGATATTAATTGACTTACGGTAATATCCACACGCATATGACATCCATACGTCCATGTTCGTCTGCGTATTCAAAGTTTTCTGTTAACAAGTAAGCGACGAAAAGTGCTATTCCACTCTGGTGCGCGTTTTTGTTAATTTGCGTACACCTTTTCTTTCCCCTCATTTGCGACTGGAATGGAGCCCAAAATACTGAGAATGAAAACCCTGTGCACATGTCCTTAGAGATAATAGCGCGGCGTGCAAACTTTTTTCTTTTAATCTTTCTTAAAATTCTGGATGATCGTATGTTGTCATTTTTTTGCGGTTTGCAACTGGAAACTCATCATCTGTTAGTGAAACTATCTCCATTATTTTCGTGTGGCTGACATGCTGTGTGTTTATACCCTTAGACAACAAGCTTGCGGATATGTTTAACTGTTTAGCAGTAAGGTTTGCATATAAATTCTCAATTGATTTTCCATCACTGAAATCCCCAAGCCTGATAAACTAAACATTTAGGTTTGCTTTTTTGAATAGAATTATTCATCCTTACTGTCATGCACCGCTGTCTAAGCATAAAGACACTTGTTGTGCTTTTCAATCTATAGATCATAACTATAATACTAAACATACTTTATCAGCCTTTCTTGCTGTCGGTAGCTGAGGCCATCTTATCATGCCACCAAATCTAACATAACCGCGAAATGGCGAAATGGCCTAAAAAGATGGATCATCTAAAAGCTGGCATCGTGCTACGTGACGATCAATCAAGTTCTGCGTTTGGCGCTGGCTCAAGACATTTTTGTTTGAGTTGTGAGCCAAGTTTCTGAGCAGGGAGAGCTAGGGATAATATCAGCTCATCTTTATACCTAGTTTTCAGCAGGGAGGGCCAAACAAGCCTAATTAAAAGTTGTCGTGGCTGTAAATTAAAACGCAGTGTCTTTGGGGCACACGTGGTAGAAGATGATTACATGCATGTTTAACAACACGCGCACTGATATTCAACCCACAGGGCGTGTTTTCTAAATTTATCCTTTGTACCCTTCAGAACTGCCGGGTGTGCTATTATTTTGCACGCCTGTTGAATAGACGACTTTTTGGCGCCAATTCAGGTGTTAAAAAAACCGTAAAAAGTGAGAAAGGAAAGTTTACTAGCCAGATTGAGAGTTATAAATGACTTCTTTGTTTTCAGGAATTGGATTAATTAATATCCAAAATGCAGAGTGGAGATAAGGCCCTCGAAATGGAACAGGTACGTCACATTGTGCATTCAAACGGGAATGTCACGGGAAGTTGGAGGCAACTACGATGTTTTTATAAAATTCATTGTTAACTTCCTATCGAACTCAAGGTGCAAAAGTTATCAATTTAACTATCAAGGCTGATTTGTAATTCTCTCCCCTCCCTCCCCTCCCTCCCCTCCCTCCCCTCCCTCCCCTCCCTCCCCTCCCTCCCCTCCCTCCCCTCCCTCCACCCTCGCCTGCAAACTTATTTTCCTATCACTTACTATAGAGCATTTTGTGTTACATCCTTATAAATGATAAATGTGTCCATTCCCATCATCTACTTGTCTCAGAGTTGCGAGAGAATTTGTGCGGAGAAATTATCTTATCAGTAATTTCTGCAATTAAAAGGTCTGAATAATTGCAGGTTCATGAAGTATATTTTTAACGATTCTTTTTCTGCCCACACCTCGACTGCTCAGCTATGGAAGGCCTCGCACTTTACTTCTCTGTGTTAATACCAAGCATCAATTTGCGTTCATCAGTTCGCTTTTTCAAATCAAATTTATAGAATCGATGATTATTCAGTCAGTTACATATCTGATCAACCTTTCTCGTTTTGATTTGAATTTTTTTTTTATTCACCGCTATTGAAAATTTTTTGATCTAGGTACCTGCTGCTGTTCAGATGGAGCGTGTAAGTGTTATTAAACATCAGTAATTTGATCAAAAATTTCCGTGATATTCTTACAACAATGAACTTTAGACCATCACAAATATACTTCATATCATATGACTACGCGGTGTGGCCTAGAGGGTCCAATCGTTGTATAAAAATGTCCATAAGTACAATCTCATCCGTTTAACGCTGGGTATAACTCGGTTACGAGGTTAACGGGCCAATCTAAAATCAAGAGAATTTTTTACGAATTTTAATTTAATATGCAATCTTGCAGAATCGCGAAGAAGTTTTATTTCGTTAAACGTTTTAACTTAAACGTAAAATTGCACATTTTTCCCAGCATGCACCTCTCCGAGAGGAACCGCCGAAAGACTACTTCAAACTGGCTGTGGTGTCCGTATTCTTTTGTCCATTGATTGGTGCCCTGGCGGTTTACATGTCACATTTGGTAGGTCGAGTGATATTTTTCTCTTGAATAGGGATTCAGGCTGTCCCTTGAATTAATTCCTTGTATCTTAATTGCCCTGTTTTGGAGCTACTTTACAGGAAGAGACATATCGATCTAACGGAAGCAGATATCTACTGCAATGTGTCCTTGGGAACTGAGAATGACAATTTGTAAAATGTCAAGAAAACTTGGTGAAATTGTGGAGTAAAATGCTTTGGATTGGCATTCCCCCACAAGAGATGTGAAGGTTTTCTCACGCTACAGAAACCGACGGTAGCGCGATGGTCACCCCATTTACTTCATATTTCATACGTAAATTTAAAGTCTTTAGATCAAACTTTTTATTAATTTGCGCATATCAATCTGCAAATAATTTTCTCAGTTACTACTGGATTAATTGTTGATCCAAACAAAATTAATTTTTTATTTCAGACTAATTCGCGATACGAAGAAGACGACATAAAAAGAGCAAATGATGCTTCTAAAGATGCGCGGTCTCAGCATTTTTTGCCATTTTCCTCGGAGTTGGCATCATCTTCTTTTTCATTTTCATTGCAGCTATCGTGCCAGAATTCGCTTAGAAATTTTGGTGAATTCATTTGGATGCTTTTCGAGGTCTTTTCAAATTGTAAAGTTGAGAAAAATGTAGTCTAATTCGAACTTGCACTCATTTGAAAGCATAGAAATTACGTATGTTTATGTTCATAAACCTAATAATGTATTCGTTTACTAAAGGGATATGCGATTATCAGAGACAAATGACTTCAGTACAAAATGCATGATGAAGTATGATTATATTAGAGTTCTTCCCATTAGTTATCAGCCTCGAAAGACCATATATATTTTTACTTATTAATTAACATGTGTTATCGTATCCGAGGAAGTTTAGGCAATCTAGTTTTTTTAGCCATCAACTTCTCCTCAAGCCCAAGTTTAATTATCGTGGAGAAGCACGGAAACTTTGCACCATTGTATTTGACGGGTTGGCTATTTTTTGTGCTTTGCGGAAACAGTTTTCTGCCGCTCTATATAACTGTATTTTTCCTGGAAACATGTCTAACAGAGAAGAAAATGCAAATCTTCAGTTTCAATTACTGTTGAGTTATACCGAAGGATTTCTCCCGTCTTCAAGAGACCGGAAATCGTGTTCATGGAGATTTCCAGTAAGACCAATTACGAAGATCATGTTTGTGACACACGATTCGCCTTCTCAGTTCTTCACAAGCAATTAAAATTTATGTATTTTATTAATGAAGTATACGCAAGCTCATTCCAATTTACATTATCGTGTAAATGTCGCTTCTTTTCCATCCTGTGGAATTTAAGTTGTCCACATTACGGATAGGGATTCTGAAGGGCTAAATTCTAAAAGTCGAGGACTGTTCCCCTCATGTTACACCAATTATTTTTTTATTAAAATAAAGCACTGTATCGTTATTGTAATAAATCAGAAATCAGGCTTTGCCTCCTAAAGCCAGAGTGATATTAGCGAGATTTGAGAATGTTACCGGCATAAAAGAATGAATTGGGCAACCCCGAGCTGACATTGCTGTGACCGAAAGCCCTTCTCTCCTAATCCTACCCCAACCCTCCCGCTACAATGAGGGATATCTATCTCACTTCAATAACTCTTTTTCAGAAAAGTTATTGTAATCTGAACGAACTCGGAACCATATGACTGGGTGAAAACCAATTCCGAGTTTAAATAACTGACTCCAAAGATATTTTTCAATTCCGGTTAGGAGAAACATTGTACCGCATACGGAGAAACGTTTGCCTGCTTTCGAGCGTTTTTGAATGCAGACGTCAAAGTCAATATTTTAATTCAGTGTCACAGTATATCGTGCTGTGTTGTCCACCAGTTTGTCTATTGTTGAGCTCTCAGCTACTATTACTGCTTTTTGGTCTGTATATGATTATTTTGCTACCCTGCCAGTGTAAAGTTTTAGCGTGTGAAATTACTTATGGAACTCGATAAGTGATTGCACTGACGTAGTCGTAATAATTTCATCACAAAAAAAGTGTCTGTCAAACTTTAAACGCGTTATAATGCTAAGTGATTTTACTGGTTGATGTTGGTAGCGCAGCAATACAAACCTCAATCTCGCTATCTTTTAGTTTTTGACGACAGAGAGAGAGAAACCAGGCAACTTACTTTTTAAAAAGTTCCTGTTAATTTCAATTTTCAAGCTTCGAGTGTTCAGTTCTCGACATCGCATGCCCATGACTGTCAAAGTTTTGCATGAACAGCTTGTGTTTTCGTGGTAGTTTATCAACATTTTCAAAAGGGAAGATTGGCGTTATTACAGACAGCAAATCAAACAGTCATAAATATTTAAAACATCACAACTCAAGGGAACATTCGTGCCCATTAAGCGAGATAAAATGAAGGTAAAAAACGTTGACATGCATCTCACTCAACAGAAATAACTCTAGACAATTTTATTCACTTTTATTCCGTTTGGTATCTTAAAAAAAGATTACAAGTGATACATTTTACGGCGTTTTGTTGGTTACGTGGTAACGTTTTTAAAGCTGATTACAGGCTCGTTCATAATTGACGAGTTTTAGTCAGTGAACTGTGATGCAAATTTTTGCTTTATATTCTGCTTTGACTAAGCTGGTACTGTATTACTTGAGTAAGAACGATTCTGAACAAGAACCTCAGTAAAAGAACCTAATTCTCACAAGGTAAGGATGTCTCTGGCGATGATATATGAGGATGATGGCTACTTGCGTAAACAGTTCTCAGTGACCTCCGGGTTTCAGACTTTTATTGAGTTTTTCGTCTTTACTATAGACACAAATACCCAAGTTAATAAATGCAGTTGAATAGTTCAAAATCCATAGGATTCCAGGAATCATTTTCTTAATCTCTTTCATCCCACGCAAGACAAAGAACGTTACTGATAATGAAAAATAGCCCCTAAGCTCTCCCAGAAAACTCGGAATCTTCTCAGTGAACACGTGAAAACACTCTCTCTCTTTTACGCGACGGCGTTTGCCGTTTGCTTTATTTTTTGGCATTCTTTGCATGGCGACAAAAACTCCGTTATATGGGAAAAGACAACTAAAAAAGAACGAGTTAAAAAAAGTTTTAGTTTACAAGGTTGTTTACTTTTCCTTTTCTAACCGTTTTCAGGTAAGAGTGTCATTTTTTCCTGAGCACTATTTAAATTTATCCAGTCGGACCGTAAAAATAAGACGACCATGATCGTGAGTTTCGGTTTACTTTTTATGAGTTTTGTGTTTGTCACTACTCATTTATAAAGTTTGATGTAATTGAAATGTGTTTGGTTGTAATTGTAAGTCCGTTTAAAAAAAAACCTTTTTCTAAAAAAAATGAATTTTTCATTACGAGTTCATCTTTGCCACAAATTAAAAAAATTGACTGGCTCCTTCTATCAAAGGAGAGTTATTGGAACACAGCTGTTTCGGGTAATTTCCAGGCGAAGTTTTTAACGCTTTTGCTTGTTACTTCTTGATTTGTTTTGAACTGTCGTAGCTGTAAATGAATGCCCAGTTCCACCGCTAGATGCTCTGTTCTATTAATGGATGTACCAGGTAACCAACATGTTATTCATGTTTATTTTAAAGATGACGGTAGAAATTCATATCATTGCTGTGTTCATGACATCCTTGGTCATCATATTTACAACGGGTGGTAAGAATTTCATGACTTTTTGAGTAAAATTCTCTTCACATGTTTTAATGGCATTTTCTTGAAAGCATTTTATAATTTAGTGATTAATTAGATTTTAATACTCCTGCACTTAGTGTCCAATTGAACAAATATGTTCAGAGGTACTGGCCAGATTGATTGGCTTAAAAACGACTTAAAGACGATTAAGGTTTTTTTTCCTGTTACCTGGACATGAGAGACAAAAAGATATTGCTTCAGTGGAGACTCTTTTTAAGGACAACCCCTCCTAATGTACTGTTAGGTGAACAAAATCTTGTTCGCTAATGGCGTCTGATATTTAAGAGGTCATTTGACGATTGCAGGTATTGTTATCTGCACTTGCTATTATCCTGATTGGTGGCCTAAATATTTGTCGTCACCCCTCTCTTAATACCTTAATTTATAGCGAATATATTTTTCGTCTTGTCACGAGCGTGGGACAAAGAAAAAATTCTGAGTCCCCATAAGGAATCGCACCTCAAACCTTCAGATTCCGCGCTTCGATCTTTATCTATGTATCTGAAAAGGCCAATCCTACTGTTGAAGTTCAGCTTTAATTTTTTGATTGTAGATAAAAAAATAAACATTCAAAGCTCGCTGGTTTCAATAACAAAATCATATACTCGCTTTATTTTCTAGCAGAGGCCTCCTTATGGGACGAGCAGAGGCTAATTCACGACCTGTTTCAAAACTACAGCAAGTTCTCTCGTCCAGTGGTGAACAGAAATGATCAGGTTGTGGTCACATTCAGGGCGAAACTCAAGCAAATAATCGACTTGGTGAGTGTGAATAAGTTGCAAAGAAATTAAGTGAACTGGGGGCGATTACCATATCTGACTATAGAGGATGACCGCTGTAAAAGGCCGTTCATTGGTTATCACGGGAGGTGGGTCTGAGGTCTTTTGTTGTTTCACGATAAAATTTACCTGATCCCCCAGAAGGCTCTGTAATATTCTTACGAACCCCCCCCCCCCCCCTTATACTATGTTGGCGACGACTGAACTTCCCTCCTCCGTCCCCCACGTCTTCCGCCAAACAATCCTCTGTCCCCATTCTCCTCCTCCCCCGCGCCTCTCAGGAAATTAAAAATGACTGCTCCTCAAGTAAGTCAATAATTCATAATTCTTGACTGACTGAATGACCGAGGTATTCCAAACTTTGGATTACTTCTGTCATGATCAGTTAGACTTTTAGTTTCAACTCAGTTTTGTCTCTTGATTGAACATTTTGCTTTTAAGTTTGAACGTAAATGTCACCATTATTTAGCGAAACACCTCTCTTTAAAATAACAAATATCGGCGAAGAATTTGTTTTCGTATTTTTACATGCTCTTCAACCTTATCCAGAAGGACAACGAACAACTTCTACAAGTCATTCTCTACACATATCAGGTACAAATTTTTCTAATGTCATGTTCTGAGATGTATGTGATTTATTCATATACTTAGTCTAATACTTTGATTTCCTGGCATCGTGAGCTACCCCTTTTCCACTGCATCTCAAAGAAAATGACGCTGCATGTTAGATACATCTACCTTTCAAGTTCAAAACGAACGAAGAAAAGAAGCAAAAATAAAAGAGACTGAGAAAAGAGTGTCAAATCGTCTCAAGCATGTCTTTTCCAACTTTCCTTACGTATAACCTTCCTTTTCCTTCAACTCACCAAAACTCTCCTTTAATTTACCTCTGGGTCGAGAAAATTAAGTAAATTTTTTGGTCGTAGCATTGTCAAGGGATATGTAGCAAAGTGTGGGTAGAGCCCACGAATGAGTCGAGAGTCTCTTTTGGGACGCAAGGTTTCTAATTATCTTGCCTTTCGCATGTAATCTACAAGCAACCTCAACCCATACTGATCTGTTTGAAAAATCGGTTTAGTACTTTTGGTGTAATCAAATCCGTTGAAATGTCCTTCAGGAATGGACTAACCCATTACTCACATGGAACGCCTCTCTTTACGGTGGAACGGAAGAAATCAACGTCGACGCCTCGATGGTTTGGGTGCCGGATATTGTGCTATACAATAGGTATTTGTGCATTCCAATTAATAAGCATAATACCACGTGACGTTGAAGTTAATTATAATTGGCTGTTAGATTATTCCCAACATTCGTATCAATTTTAGGGATCTCTAATATACGCTGTGGTGGCAGAAAGGTCTTTTACTCTTAGCATATCATCAAATTTACTATTGCATTTGAGAAAATCTTCCCCGCAGTTACAACGCTATACTGATATTATAATTGCATGTGGTGCTAAGACCCGCGCATTTTATTTGCAAGAGCTTAGGACCAAGAAAAATAGATCAGTTAACTATTGACTAGGAAAGTCGTGGTTGTATTTCCTGTTATAATTACCATTATAATCACGACGATTTTGGCGATTACTGTTATCATTGGCACAAGAGTAATTGCACTTTTAATTACGGCTAAAGAAAAAGGTTGAGACTTGTAAATGCTATCTTCATTTTTTCTTCCTCAAAACTCAGCGCAGAGTTTACGTTCTCTGGTGGAACTCACAAGTACAAAACGGATGTTGTCATATATTGGAACGGAAGCACAATTTGGCTTGCACCCGCGATGTTTATCACGGTCTGTCACCTCGACGTGCGGTAAATTTTTATCACACGCTTATTTGATTTGTAACATTTCGACTGGGTGATAATCTAGCGTTAAAAATTATACCCTACGCCAGAGCCATCTTCCCCCAGCTGTATTTCCACGCCACCGTTCTTACTCCTTCTAGGCATAGGTATGGATGGGTTCAGGAAAATACTAAGCGGGTTCTACTTTCAGGGCATGTAGCAGTACTCACTTCATGTTTTGCAAAAATATATGAGCTCTTCAATCCTGCAAAAAGTCACTACTTAGTTAAGCATGGAAGTCCCTTCTCAAGTATCATTTCTGTTTATATTCAAGATATTTTCCTTTCGATGACCAGAAGTGCCCGATGAAATTTGGAAGCTGGACCCACGACGAAACACGTTTAGACATGCGCATTCTTACCAATGCCTCCAGTGACGACATCTACACGGAACATGGCGAGTGGCAGCTCTTAGGACTGGAGCAGAAAAGGTAGTGGTCCATCTTGTGCTTTGAGATGTCTCATTTAAAGAGTCTTTAGACTATGATTTTTTTTATCACAATATTTTTTGACGGCTTCCTTTATATTCATTCCAAAATTCAGCATATCTAGTTTACTACGTTCGAGCAATTTTCCATTAGATCCAAGCGAAAGCAAAGTTGAAACTTCTTACGAGGCCGAGAGAAAAGTTCCAACACCCTAAGAACTTCACGCTCTAAATAGAAACCTCAAAAGCAAGTTTAATTTCATTTTCAGGACCTCAAAGTTTTACGACTGCTGCCCAAAACCGTACGTGGACATAACATATACTATCCACGTCCGCCGAAAGCCCTTGTTCTATACACTGTACTTGATCGTTCCCGCCATAATAATCACAGCCATGGTGCTGGTGGGCTTCTACCTGCCTCCAGAGTCCGGAGAGAGGATGCAGCTTGGAATTACTGTCTTGTTGGCTATGATAGTGTTCCTTCAGCTCGTATACCAAAATCTTCCGTCGACTTCAAATAGCGCTCCCCTTTTAGGAAAGTTCTATATCGTCACAATGTTTCTGATCGCTCTTTCACTGGCTGCCACTTGTCTTGTGTTAAACTACTCCTACGGCCGTCATTGCGATGGTGAAATGCCCATGTGGGTTCGAATGATCATTCTGCACTGTCTTGGTCGAGTTTTTGGGTCATCCAACAATTCTGGAAAAAGAAGGCGAACGTCAATGAGTGGAAGAACGAACGAATGGAAGATTGCTGCCAGTATTCTGGATAAGTTCTTTATGGCTTTCTTTGCATTCATAATTACTGTGGTGGCATTGTATTTCTTTTACCAAGCCCCACACTAGTACGAAATCAGTGTAACACAGGCTATGTAGTCATTCAAAACCTACTGCAAAATACAAAGACTTTTATGTTCCGTTTTTGTTTTATTTTGTTTTTTTGTTTTGAGAAGTGTTTTTTTTTTTTGTTTTTTCTTTTCTTGAGAAACTTGCGTTCTCCAGTGCTCAAATCAAAGGAAGATTTCCCTTTGTCTAGCTGGCATGCAGCATTTATGAGCGAGAGGAGGCCAGCAAAATGAACAACACGCCTACCCAGACAATGAAAAAGTAGGGAAACAAAGAGAAAAATAAAATTATGCAAAAATCAAGATGATGCAGGATGAACAAATTGCTCAAATGGACTCTTCCTGGTCGACAAACTCAGGTCATCCCCTGACCCTAGGGGAGAAATTCTTTAGACTGCGAATATTTAAACAATCCACCCTCCCTCTCCCCCCCCCCCCCTCCCCCAGCTGCAAAGTAGCATCCTTGCGATGTCGGACAGACCTTACGAGAGAGAATTTTTTTGCCAATCACCACAATATATATATATATATATATATATATATATAGTGCCATTTTTATCTCCCATTGCGCCTCTTTTAAAAGCAGCCAAAACGAGGAAAGTGATTAGTAATGCTAATTGAACTGAGTGGAAAGCAATTTGATTTGAAATCCGGCATACGCGTGAATTTCAAATCGAACGAGAGCGCAGCACAAGTTCGCTTTGAAATCACAAGTTTTGCAGCTGAGATAATGCAATAATTTTCCCAAGCCTTGCAACACATGTGTTGACTGTCATTTAATTATGAATCAATCCAATTTTCAATAGCTGAATTTTTGGTTGTTGTGCAACTGAGCTAGCGCAAAAATTTCCCATGCGTTACAATACTCGTGTTGACCTTCATTTGATGAAAGTTTAACCATCTTTCAATACATAGCATATGTTTCTGCCGAACAACTGAATAATCAACAAGAATTTCCCAAGCTTTTCAATACATTCTTCAAACTTCGGTGGATTAAATTTTGATCCTATTTTAACTTTTTTGTACGAGTCGCGCAAAATCCTCGCTAGGCGGTATGAACGGAATGATATCATGTCGCAGGAAATAATAACGGTAATATGTTTATTTTGGCTGAACGGAGTAAACTATTGGTAGAATGGATGGCTTTGATCCCTTCAGAAAACACCTATGAAGAATAAGTAGGAGAAAACTACATTGAGCCTCGTTTTAATTCTTAGCAGAATCACGCTTGTCACGAATAAAGCGATATGTGCGCGAAATTTGTGTGAAATATACTAGAAAAAAACCTATTGTGGTAGTTGTAAGCTATTTGTATCTAGATGTCCAAGTTATTTTTAAATGAGAAGATAGGTTTTGCATGTGGGTAGTGCGCGTTTGTTTTCTAGCAACTGAGTAAACAAAAAAATTTCTCAAGCTTTTTAAACCTCTGTTTAGTTTTGTTTCATTCTTAGTTATCTTAATTATTGGTCCCCTGGTATAAATATAAATTAGGCCGTGAAGGAAAACTACGACTGATGCAGTATTTACCGTCACCGTCAAAAAGAAGCCCGTGAAGAAAACTCTGTGCACTTCTGTGAGGTAATAGCTCCATTCAAACGTAGAGTTTTCCAAAAGCCATCTTAATAGTCTATTACTTTTTCGCATGGTACTAGTCAACTAATGTACGTCTAAAGAAGGTTGAATATATCCGCACCCATATAAACCTTACAATCTCCTTGCTGATGTTGTAACTTTTCTCAAGCGTTTACTTCCACTGGGCTCGTCCATACACCTCGTGTGTAGAAAAGCACGAGCCCATGTAAACGCAGAAAAAGTTCTCTCTGACTAAAATGAAATATTCCTCAAAAACAGCCCAGATTAAAGGAGTTAAACCTTGTTTGCAACCAAGTATATCTATTGACCGATGAGAGCGCGTCTGGCTTCTCGCTTATTTGAGGAATGGTCATGTATTGTGTTCAACTGGCCTTTGGAAAAAAAGAATTCCCCTCGAAAAGGTTCGAGAGCTACGAAAGCCAAAGTTCTACAAGACTTTCCTCCCTCTGCGGGTGGTTGAGTATTTTTAACCAACTTAATTGTCTCTGACTTATTTGTCTTTTCTTTTAACTGATCCAAAGGAACTCACCGAACAAAAGATGTCCCGATTCTTGGTTCCACTTCCATTGTTTTTCCTGCTGTTTATGGTGTCTGTGGTTCGTGGACAAGGTGGGTCATCATACAGTTTTTCTAGTCTCTGTTATTAGGCTAAATTAAATGTGGTTTTATCGAGAAACTTCAGTTTGTTTGTATTGTCCATAATTTGATGCAAGTATCAAGGTTTACTTCCCTAGAAAAAGAGATACCGGTACTTTCTTTGAAAAATATTCATATTGTGTGCATACTCGAGCATGCAATACAATGAACTAAAACGCGAATAAAAAGCAAAGAAATGCCCGAAACAAAAGCTTCATTTTCTGGTTCAATGTTCTTTGAGTTTTCTTTTTCAGATGAGCCACTTTCGCCTGAAAAGTATCAAAGTCAGATTCGGGCAGGGTTTTCCACAAACTGGTTTAAGACAGAGAAACCAATGGAAAAGTACTCTGAGCAGAACATCAAAGATGTCCACAAAAGAGGGTTTCGTAACTTACGAATTCGATGTAGAGCAGATCTGTACTCATACGACTTCTCCACCGTCGAATTCAAACGGTTTCTTGGCTCTCTGACGACCGTTGTCGACCATTGTCTGAAACACGATGTGATTCCAATTATCTCCTGGATACACCACCACGCAGAAGCCTACGCTACAGAGAAGGATCGTGTCGCCTATGTTGGTTGGTGGACAGCTGTGGCACGCCAGTTAAAGGACAGGGACTACAGACTGAGTTTTAATCTCTTCACAGAACTTGGAATTGACACTTGTAAAGAGGAAGGCAAAAGTTGTGACAAAAGTCTTCGCAGGAGAACAGACAAATACAACGAGTGGACAAAGGATGTAACAAAAGCGATTCGAGGTACGGGTGGAAATAACGCAAAGCGAATACTCATTCTTGCGTCACCAGGAAAAACTGCCAAGGACTTACCTAAAATCGATCCAGAAATTTACAAAAATGATCGATATATGATGGTTGAATGGCATCTTTATGCTTCAGGGCCAAACAAAGAGAAGGATTCCCAGAAGTATTGGAGTGGTGATGGTAAATCTGGAGGCCAAGCAAATGTCGAAGAAGCAATTAGCTACGCGACGAGTTTTTCGAACAAGACTGGTCTGCTGACCTATCTTGGTGCTTGGATGCCTCACGATAACGCAAACGGAGGCATAACAGAAACAGAAGCCATAAAATTTGCCCGTTTCTTTGTTAAGGAGCTGCGTAAAGAGAACATACCATGGTCCCTGAACGTTCTGGACAACTACTACGACACCAAGGAAAGCAAATGGCGGACAGAGACTCAAGTCATCAAAGGTCAGCAGTTAAAGATGGCCAAGATTTTGAACAATATTCGTAAAGAAATGCCATAAGGCTATTTATTAGTTAACTTTACATCGGTACATTTGAGCTACTTCATTAAGTAAGCCCAGATCGTGTCAGCCATTTTTTTCGTCTGGGTCACAAAAAAGTAATAAGTTAGAGTAATTTTAGTCGTGTTCTGGGGCATGTTGCACTCCGTATGAAAATTTCAGTCATGGATTTAGAGTGATGCAAACTGCTGAGGAATCGTAATAAATCATTTTAAAAGGAGTACTGACGCATTCGTTTTCTGCATAAATCATCATGTTGGGAGTATAATTTCTGGGCGCTTAAAAATATAAAAATTTTAGTCTAAATTCTCTTTTTTCGTTATTTGTTGCTTTTAGGGAAGATACGACTGTTTGCGGAATTATTTTCAAATCATCGATTAATTTTAATAAATCAACGGAAAAAATAGACCTTCAACCGTAGATTATATTCCTTTATAACCTTGGTCGTTTTGACTGTCTTGATAGAGATCAGAACTTGCGACAAACTTTTTTCGTCCACTTTTTAGAAAAAAAATCCTCCTTCTCATAATTGGGGGTTCTCTCAATTTTGAGGACTTTTTTCAGAAAAGCTTGCTGTCATGATGCTTGATGTCTTCATAGTCTCTAGTACAGTTGGAGGTGCATGAGTTGAGGTTTGTAACACGCCTCTTCCGGCTCAAAACTGTTGCGTGTCTAAGCAAGAGGTACAAGAAAGCCTTCCAATTTAGATTCCCGATTAATACAATAACAACAACGACAAGCAATTGAGTACTGTAGGTTCAAAATATTTACAAGTTATTGACTAAGTGAGACGTAAGTTTGAACCAATGTTATGCCAGAACATCAAAGTTGTTATCATTTCAAGAGAGAGAAAAAAACATACAAAACAAAAAGGAACTTATTCGTCTTTATAGCAGCAAACTTTAATTCCTTCGCCTTTCGTTCGTTCACAAGAGTCGTTATTGATCCTACATCCCGTTGTGGATCCACATTCACGCGAAATTTCACTGTTACCATGGCGGCTTTGAGTAGTTTAACGCCAGATCAGTCACGGCCAGGGAAGCTGCAGGCGCACTACCATGGCCGACAGGACGATAACTTCTCACTCCATGAAAAATGGCGTATACCTCAAATTTAATCATGGAGCAGAATATGAAGGAACCGCTTGTCTCTGAGTGCTACTAAATAGCGTGTGTCTTTGTAGAGATCATAATCACTTTTAAATAGTTTATTCAAAATCGCGAATGGCGCCTCCAACCATCTCTTTAAGCGTTTTGTAATTAAACTCTGAGAAAAGACAAATTTCTAATAGCTCGTCGAGGACCGAGAACTATACTCACTGGGAAGTTTCATAAAGCCTGCAGGTAACATGGTAGTCAAAGAGAGTTCGCACTGAAAAATATCGCCCAATTCTTACGTCATCTTATTTACGCACGGGCGTGGGTGAAAAAAGAAGTTGGTTAATAGCGGCTCAATAGGACTTATATGGGGTAAGCACGCGCGCTATGTTATAATAGTCGATTTTTCAATTGCATTTCTCACATTTGTTTGGCATGAACTACCATTTCCTTTCCAGTACACTGACGAATTATCTCTTTTGTTTGACCCTGAAGTATAAATGTGCCACTCAGCCATCATATGTATCATTTTGATAAATTGTTGAATCGATTTTAGATAACTCCTGAGCATTTTCTCCTGGCGACGCCAAAATAAGTATTCGCTGAGCGTTCTTTCCCCCTGGGCCTTGGATTGCTTCTGTTACATTCTTAGTCCATTGAGTGTATTTGACGATATTTTTTCGAGGACTATTTTTGGAACGTATTCCATGAGTTTTACACGCGCCAAATCCCAGCTCTACACAGTCTATAGTCCCTGTCCTTTAACTGCCGTGCCACGGCTGTCCACCAGGAAACATAAGCGGTGCGATCATTCTCTGTGGCGTAGGCTTCCGACCTTACGGTGAAACTAAGAGATAATTGAAAACATATCACGTTTCAGACAGTCATCACCTGTGGTCGTCAAGTTGCCAAGAAACCATGTAAAATTGAGGACGGAGTAGTTGTTTGGGTACAAATCTGCCCTGCATCGAATTCGTAAGTTGGTAAACCAGAGTACCTTAGTGGGTCATCGTGAGTCCAATTCTCATTTGGCTTGAGCCAGTTTGTACCGAACCCAGCTCGAATTATCCTTTGATAGCTTGCCGGTGGAATCGGCAAGTTACCAAATGTAGACCAATGAACGCAGAATATTTACTCCTGACTAACCGAGCGCGAGGGCTGCACCGAAGAATTTTCGCCCGATTTTGGCCCGTAAAAAAACGACTGAGGGCCAATATTCCCCCAGAACGGCTCGAGTTAGCAAGTTTAGTAAATAGTTTATTATAGAGCACTCGGACCACAGTCGTTGACTGAATTTGCTGGCTTTCGAAAACAAAAATACACGGCTTATGACCGTTTCCGTGGAAACGGGACACGAAACTTAAACTGGACTTCAAAAGCTTCTGTCCGACTGTGGTTTAGAACACTTGGAAGTGTCACCACCCTACAAAAAGTGATCTGTTTACTCTATTGAGAAATAGAATTCACGTACAATGATAATGTCATTTCCGACCTTGAATTTGAATTAGCTGGAAATTAAATATTAATAATACGAGAACAATAAGGACTATGCCTGGTCAGTGCATCATGGGACATGATAGAGTTATATAGGACAGGTTTGTCACGTGAGAGACCATTCTAGGCCATAGTGTACGTGGTAGTAAATGCTTCTGCTTTAGCAGCGTGGCCTTTGTGGGATGGGCTATTCAGAGCGCGAGCCATGGTTCCTAACCAGATCTCCCGCCTAATTTTTCTCCACCAAAGGATTTTTCCGGCAGGTTTTTTTCTAGCCTCCATTGAGGCAATAACTATTTCTGTCGCTTAGCACTACTCTTTCTTTTACAGTGTTACTCTTTTCACTCGCATAGAACTGTAAGATCTTAAGTTGTAACATTCTACAACGTTGTCAAAGTTCCAGGCTCTGTATGGTACGGTAGTGTAATCGTGTGTAATAACGTGCCGGGAGCTCGGCCCAAACTGTCAAATAAAAGCTATGGTTTTTCTGTTCATTTTGCATACTAGGCAGTGGAGCTGAAATCGACCATTTCAAGTAAAGCATTGGATGACAAGTGATCCCTTCCTTATTCACACGTAATTTCGTGCGAAAGGAATCTAAACAAATTTAACGAAAATGGTAGCCGATATCTCATAAAGAATGGGTACTTTTTCCATCCGGTTCACCAACCCCACAGTCAGAGCAGGTCTATGCCCTGTCATGGGTTCTCAACCCAAATGATCGATGATGCCGATTTTGTAATTGACGAGGATTGCCATAAAGGATCTAACAAAACTGGAGACCACAGAACAGAAGGATACAGTATTAGTTTCCTCTGAATTTGGTTTTCAATATATTTGACCTCATTCTAGTTACAGTCGTATTATAGTGACTGAAATTATCCGAGTTGCATTTGGCGTGCAGACGATTGTTAATCCAGATTCGTCTACAGTATATTTTCAGAATTTATGGCATTAGTTCACGAATATTGTCCAAAATCATGGACATATTCAATTTTCTCTTTTGGATCTCCTGGTACCCTGTCAACCATGTCTTGTTTGTGGTGTTATAGTAGCGATCCAGGACGTTAAAAGACCATGGTATGTTGACTTTGCCCAGCTCGGCAACAAAGAACCGTGCGAAGTTGATGGCTTCCGACTCCGTTATCGAACCATTTTCGTTATCTTGCGGCATCCACGCACCGAGGTATGTCAGCAAATCATATTTCTTCGTGTAATCTGTTGCTTGTTTAATTGCTGTTTTGACATTGTTTCGGCCTCCAGAAGTGCCATTGTCGCTCCAGTACTTCTTGGAACCGAGCACTTTGTTTGGACCAGATGCATAAATATGCCACTCAGCCATCATATAGGAATCATTTTTATAGATTTTTTTATCGATTTTAGATAAGTCCTTAGCAGTTTTTCCAGGGGATCCCAAAATCAGTATACGCTGAGCATTGTTCCCACCTGTTTTACGGATCGCTTTTGTCACATTCCTGGTCCAGATGTTGTATTTGTGGGTTTTCTTGCGAAGACTCTCGCTACTTTTGTTGTTTCGTTTACAAGTGTCTTTTCCAAGTTCTGTAAAAAGATTAAAACTCAGTCTGTAGTCCTTGTCTTTTAACTGCTTTGCCACCGCTGTCCACAAATCCACGTAAGCTATAAAGTCTTCTTTCATGGCGCAGGCCTCTGCTTGATGGTGAATCCAGGAGATGATTGGAATCACATCGTGTTTCAGACAATAGTCGACAACAGTCGTCAGGTTGCCAAGAAACCATGTGAAGTTGACAGCGGAGTAGTTGTATGAATATAGATCTGCCCTGCATCGAAGCCTTAAGTTACGAAAGCCTTTCTCATGGACGTCTATGATGTTCTGTTCCGAGTACTTTTTCTGTGGCGACTTTGATTTGAACCAATTTGTGGAAAATCCTGCTCGAATCTTAGCTTGGTACTCTTTCGGAGAAATCGGATTATTCACGTTCATTACTGAAAAAAAATTGAATCGACCAAGAGCATTAGATAGAATGTTATTGTATGTTCGGTATGCCTCAGAGTTCGTTCACCAAGCAAAAACAACGATCCCCAATATTGACTTTTAGTACTATACCGAGAGAAGACAAGAGGTACACATCGAAACGTCGTTTAAAAAACAATTTCAATTTTTAAAAATAGTCCAAACCAGACAAAAACACTCAATTTGTTTTAGAAATTTGATCTCAAGCATTAGGGTGCGGAATCCGCAGGTAAAAGGTTTGACTCATCAGCCGTGGAGCGGGTGCTTTTTTAACTTTCGAGTGTTCTTTTAGCATCGTAAGTGGGTTGGCACGGAGAGGGACCTATACATTTGAAAATCAAGTCGCTGATTCTCAATAAACCGGTCAAAAAAGCGAACAATCGGCGAGTGCGAACAAATTAATGAGCGTGGTGATACAAGCTCAAGAGAAAGTTTAGCCTGCACAATGAAGGCAAAAAAAAAAAACATCATTACCATTAGGCTTTCTTCAATTTGGATAAGGAAAACGCAAGCTTTGTGGTAAGAAAAAAAGTCTACCCCTATTCCTGTGAATTCGGTTGTCATTCATTCATAAAACACATGATTTTAGCAATTTGTTTTCCAATTGTCATGAAAAAAAAGGGGTGTTTTTTATGAGCCACAATTCCGCCGAATCTCACTGCACATTTCACTTTAAGATTCTGTATTAAAACTGAAAACTTCAGGAAAAAGTGTTCAATTCGACCTGCCGAACTATTTCAATTTGTGAATTATTGCAGATATGCGACCAATCAGTTTATTTGATCCATTCTAACGAGGATTGTGATTGGCTTATTGTTGCGTGCTTTATGAGAGTATAGAGCAAGCTTACGACACTATTGTTGGCTTTAGAAATAAACTCTGCTCTGAAAATTGAATTTAATGCGTAGGGAACTAAACGGATTCTTTACTATAAAACAAATGGAGAAGTCTTGACTCAAGAAGCACTCAAGAAGTGGGGAGAAACACTCGACTACCACTAGTGTTTCTCCCTGCACTTCTTTCGTGCTCCAGTTGCTTTCTACGTGCTTTACAACAGAACAAAGCACAGTCAAGGCTTCTCTATATCTTTGTTAAAGAAACTATTCACGTCACATTTTAATTAAAAATTGTTGATGGACCCACCTGTTTCCCCGGTTATGAAAACCATAAACAGCAGGAAAGCTGAAGGTAACAGGACCAATGATCCGAACATGTTGTTTTCTTTCGTCGATTCCTGTCGATCTGTATAGGGGAATTTGAGAGATACATTTAAGACCTTGTGTCCGAGAGGAAAGTGTCGTTTGGTGAGCCACAGGATTGCTAAGCGAAGAAGCAATTATTATAACATATGACGGGTCTCGTAAACGCAAGAAGTTCGTACGTTTTTCGCTTCGTTTTTCAAACGGCGAATATTATTTTAAAATGTTGATATACCCTAAAGCAGAATTCAATGGGATATTTTAATTTTAGAATCGTACAAATTCACAATTTCCATCACAAACTTACGCAATTTACTGGCCGAAGTTCTATTAAACAAAGCATACTGAATCTACTACGCAGTCTTAAGCATGTAAGAAATTCGTTCGTTTTTAGCTTCCTAAGCAAATTTACATTCTTGAAATAAAATTTTGGTCTCGAAATATTTTCTTGGTCTTTTTGCCTTTTCTTTTATTCATAGCTTTTGAGCCGGATCGCGATTAAGTGATAAACCCGACACAATAAGAATAAAACTCTTTCTTCAAGCACGGGTTGAGTCCGTTATGTTATAAAAGAGCTGGTTCATGCTTTTAGTTATGCGTATATCGAGTTATGGATGCACTTGGAAAGTTCAGAGAGCACTCAAGAAGCTAAAGTTGCTCGGGGCGTAGCCGAGAGTAACTCTTACGCTTATCTCGTGCTTTCCAAACTTCCCGCGTACATTCATAACTCGATATACGCACGCTAAGCATGAGCCAATTCTTTCTTATAACATATCAAGGGGGCAAGTCCTACGTAATTCCTAAGGAGCTACTATGGTAAAAAAATCCTTATGTACGCACTGCCATGCATCCATAACACGACGTGTGCAGTTTCACCTTATTTTAGCTGCAAGTGCCCGTTGAGTATAGCCACGAGGTTTCAAACCTTTCAAAATTTTGTTTCCTTTCCTCCTTGATTGAGATAGACCTTTTGGAGCTCAAAATGAAAAGCAGATATACTAAACAAAACTTATGAGAATGTAAGTCATCTCTCTGACTTCAAGTGGGGCTTTGCGACGTAGGGACCAAAAGTAATTTTCAATAGGAGATTTTGACTAAAATCGTACATTTTTCACGAATTTCAGCGCAAAGCCTTGCAATAGGCCATTTTACAGTTGTGTACTAGGCCAAGCCTTTTATTTGGAGTGAGGCTGAAGGTGACCTTGCTGTGATAGAGACCAGTATCTAGTTAGCATGATAACAAAGTAATTTGCATTTGAAAAGCAGGAAGGTTTGTATCATAACAAGGTCACCCTTACAGCTTCATTCCTGTTCAAAGGCTTGGCAACCAAGCACACAACTGTGAAATGGACTATTTTCGAATCGTAACTTCTAGTAAACACAAATTCAAGTAAGGCGAATCAACTTGGAGGGTCTCGTAAAGACAATAAACTCGTGCGTTTTGCGCTTTGTTTTGTTTTTTTGTTTTTTTTTTGGTGAGTATTGCTTTTAAATCTTGCTGTGCCCTAAAAATATTGTTAAATAGATGATATTAATTTGAAATCGCACAAATTCAGAATTTTCATCACAAACCTACACAATTTCGTGGCCGTGAATGCTAGTAAACAACGATTCAAGCATGCTGAATCTACGACGCGGTCTTGTACATGCAAATGATGCGTTTTTCTCTTTCAGCTTTTTCTCATCATATTTAAATTTCTTTAAATACATTTTTGGTCTTAAATATTTCTTGGTCGTTTTTGCCTTATCATTAAGTCATAGTTTTCGGGTAGATCTCGATTACCCGGGAAACCCGACACAATAGTGATATTTTAAAAAACTCTATCTGCTAGCACAAGTCATGCTTTTAGTTTTGCGTAGAACGAGTAATGAATACACGCAGGAGGTCTGGGAAGCACCAGGGAAGCGTAATAGTTGCTCGAGGCGCGGCCGAGAGCAACTTAAGCTTCTTGATTGCCTTCCAAACTTTTGCATGCATCCACAACTCGATATACGCACGCTAAGCATGAACCAAATCTTTCAGGCATTGGCAGAGAGTGCGGCCTAGTACGAAGAAGAGTTTTCATGATAATTCTGCCATTCTATACCAATTATACCCCTGAGTATGTTTTAGAATTGGCTCTATGTTGGTTGAAATAAATAAATCGCTAATGTCACGGGAGCTAGATCCTTTTTGGAACAATTACTCCAAGATAGTACTAAAGCTTGAAAGTTGAGCTTTGTTGAATTAACTCTAGCGTGACATCCGCCATTATCGACTATTCTTCATGAAATTAGCAAGTATCCGAGGCGTGTGGCTTGTTTTTATTCACACTTAAGTTTATATCAAATTCATAGAATCGGATTTTAAAACAAAGGAATCTTGTGGTTTGTTTTGTCTCTAACCGAGGAATTATGGATGTGTTCGCTTAGATATTTCAGACAAAAAACATGCAACTTATGTCCCTGTTCAGAGGAGAACTGATTTCAAGTCATTGAAGACCTTTATTCCCGTGAAACATCGGTTACAATGATACATAATTATCATTATATTATTATTATTATTGGACTTGAAATAGGACTTAACCACCAGAACATGACAGACATTTCTGTCACTACATACTCAACCAAAACCATCATTTTCGATCCCTAATCCCAAGTATTTCGTAGGATAGTAGATAAAATCTAGTCGTCTATGAAGTAAAAAATGGTTTTGAAGAGTGATAGTGTTTGTCCCTAGTGTAGTTACCTAGTAGTCAAGGTGTTGCTGCTGACATAATTCTGTAGATCAAGCAAATGAGATCTGGAGGGCTAACCCTTACATTGGCCAATAGGCCATTTCCGAATTACCTTTAGCCTCTTTTTCATAATGAGGCCTGGTACTCGAATGAAAATAAGTTTAATTTGCATGTGAATGAAAACTTATAATCCTGTGAGGAGTTGTGGACCAGGACTCGCTTTGAAAATAAAGGGCTATTTACATAAGCTAAATATCTTGTTATACCTCCAACCGACACAACACCATACTATGTTTCTTAAGAAACTTACCCCCTGAGGTCTGAAATTGCTCAGCTGCCGAGGCACTAATGATCTAAGACCATCTAAGATGAGCTACGTTTTAAGGAAATAGGTGTTACTAAAGTTAGGCCCGCGGCCCCAGCGTCCGACCTCATCAAGACCTGTGGCCATAACAGGTTGGCCAAAGGGCAATAGATTCTAAAATGTTGGAATCTTATTCTATGTTAAGTTCACAGAAGGCAAAAATGTCCATTGTTTTCACGATAGAGGATCGCTACATGAGAATTTTTGGTGACAAATCTTACTTGTCACAGATCCAATTTATTAGATAAATGTAATTTTTGGTCAAACATAGAAATTAACCCAAAACCTGGTTACCGAAAACGTTTAATTCAGTCTTAACTCAGTCCGAAATAATTCCAAAATGTCCACTAAGAGAACAAATCGAAGTGGCAGCGAACCCCTAGGCTCGTAAATTGAACTATCCCGGAGGGGTGAAACGTCGAGGCCACTGAAAGGACTTCGTATTGTAAAATTTACGCGTATAAGGAAGAAAATGTTTTATCAATATCAGTCTACTAGCGGAAACATGTTATCACATAGAAATATATTACAAACTTTGGCAATGGACAGTACAACCCCGCTCAAGTGAAAGGTCCCAGGAGCGATTCCAAGCGATGACGATTTCTTCTCCAATTAAAATACACGTTTTTCTGTTTTTTTTCAGAACAGCACCATTTATTGCGCAGAAATCGACATTTAAGCAGCCATTACCGAAGCACAGCGTTTGTCTCTCCTTTCCCAGCTTTTGCAAAAAGGGAAGGTTCTAATCATGCCTGAGAGCAGCTCATCGATTTTGTGTTTTCGACGTTCATGCATTCAATTTTGGGACCAAGATGGCGTATATACAAGGCATCCAAATACTTAAATATGAGACGGCTTATAGCCATCAAGCGATATATTTATCCGACGGAGGGAAAATTGAATTTTTGGTCCTACCAACAAATCAGAAATGACTTTTGACCATATTTTTGAATTGAAAAGTAACCCAGCGCCCAGTTAAAGTAAACAGAGTTTCTTAATGCTTGAGAAATTATTGTGCATTCTAAGTCGTTCTCAGAACAAAGCACGATCGGGAAGTGAAGACCGTGTTAACGCATGAATACTCATTTTCAAGCTGAATTTGCAGTAGTGTAGGCAGAACTTTCAGAAATATTGTAAAAATTGATTATTTAGCTTTTTCATTCCTGCTAGGATTCCCAATCGCAAAACGTTCTAGAATTTCAGCGCGATCATCCACCCTGAAGCTGGAAAGCCGTGAAAGATAAACATTAAATCTGATCTTGAGAGATCTTTCATTAAAGCGATAAAAGAAAATAATATACGCAGAATATCATGAGTTTGAAGAGAGAGAGAGTTTGTCATTGTGAAGTTACTTACTTGTCACGGTGCTGACTTGTTTTTTGAAGATCAGGCAACCGAGATCAGGAGCAGTTCAGTTGCAGCGAGGCACTAATGATCTAAGACCATCTGAAGTGGGGACTACGTTTTATAGTAATGAGTGTTGCTAAAATCAGGCCTGCGGCCCACGTCTTACTTCATCAAGGTCCCCAGACCATAACAGGTTGACCTGAGACCAACGTACTCGAAATACTCCGAATCTTATGGTCTGTTAAGTTCACATGTGGAAAATTCCCTAGGGTTTCATGTCTTACTTTTTCCCAGATTATCAGCACATAACACTTTAGTGCTGATTGTTCAGAGAATGAAATGAAAGTCTTTCCTGCCGGACAGATTAACGTTTTTCGGAAAAACAGGGAAATTGAACCAAAACTTTTTCCGATTCACTTAACCAGACCTTAAAACGAAAATGTGCAACTAAGTCTTGACAAACTCCGAAAAAAATTAAAGATCGGCCACGTAGAGAATGGAAAGTTATTCCTGTAACGACTTGTCACAGGCAAAAATCTCCAGGGAGAGAACTACCCTTTGAAAGGTGTAATACCTTGGTGTCTGCCCTTCTGATTGCGGAGTGAAGCAAAAATGGAAATTGAATAATGAACATAATGTGACGGCATTTTCAGTTAAAAAATATCGCTCCGATTAAGACATGGAAGCTGCTTGATAACAGGCACTGAAGAAGCTCATTACTCAAACAAAGCATTTGTCTACCTTTCCCTGTTTTTGAAATAAAGGGGAGGTTTTAGTCATTCCTAAGTGCAGCTTATCGATGTTATGTTTTTCGGCGATGGAGTATTCGCCATTGGGACCAAGAGGACGCACAGAAAAAGCCTATTAATAATGAAATGACAGGCTTAATTCCCTCCAACATTATATTTATCCGATGGATATTTATCTTAATGGGGTCATAATAAGAACTCGTAAAATGGCTTTCAGCGAATTTTTTATTTGAAAATCAACCCTGCTGCGACATAGCAAAGATATAAAAATCACCAAGAATAGAGTTATCTTATGAGCAGTGTGAATACCCTGGTGCCAGCCCGTCTGAGTGCGGGGCATATTAATAATAAATAGAGTGTAGTTGCACTTTCAACCAAGAAGTATCGCACCGAAAAAAAATAAACTATTCACTACTTAATGATGAGTTTGCAATTCCCGAAAAATATCTTAAATGTTCAAAAACTTAAAACCGACGGCAAAGAGTATGACAGGAAGCGCAACTTTCACTTCTTTCGACAAAAAATATGAACAAATTAATGTCATCGTGGCACGAAGTTTCCGCTCCAGGTTCCCAAGTTGGAAGGATAAAAATACCTGTCTGCTTCCGTAAGCTGTGACAAAGGGGTTAAATCTTGCAAAACTTCTCGTCAAATTTGGTCAGGAAATCTTTGAGACAACTCAAATGCCAATGTTTGCGGCCTACCTGAGCTCATCTGGTCATTTTCTGGTTGTTTTAAAAACTAGAATGGAAGTTAGTGACTTTTGTCATGTGGGTCTAGGATGGATATAATCACCTGGTTAACATGTTCTAATGGGAAAAACAGTAAATATATAATGTTAGTAGGGACAGCTTACTTAGTCATTGAGGTCAAGATGTCATCACATCTCTTAACTCTTCAAATTAAATATTCCAAGGAAAAATTACATCCCTGTAGTAATCTAAATGGCAAAAGCTCCATACAGAAAAATAGTAAGGACTTGAAAGGAAGCGTAATTCCGTAATAACAATAATAGCGTCATGGTAATTCCAAAAATATCTTTTTGCTAAAGACGAGTCCTGAATTTTAGTTTAGATTGTCTGCATTTCATAAAATGCGAAATATATTGAACTATAGTGATCTTGGATGAATCAATGAAAATCCATTGACGCTGAAGCAAATCAGGTTTTTAGACGTCTATCTATTGAGCTGTTCCAGAAAATGTTTCATTTCGGAGTTCTTGAACCATTTTATGATGATTTAGGAAAACATGATATGAAATCGTTAGTTAGGCTCTACACCAAAGGGTAAAGAAACAATCTGGCGGAGGCCCTCTTCACTAACTCCTGTATGTATGTATTTTATTTAAGATGACAACTAATGTGAAAGCCCATATCTTACATGCTACCGTCTCTAACTGTTTGCCGTTCAGAAAACGTATTTCATTTTCCCTTTTTTCTCTTTTCTTTTCCCTTTTTTTTTTTTTTGGACCACAAAATTATGAAAACATAAACTATACCAGCAACTGAGGCGTAATGACGATAACTAAACTAATCTGGCGTAAATTATAATTTTATGGCTATTTTGGTATAACTTCATAAATATTCTCCAAATTCCTGGGCATGTTTAGTGCTTGGTTTTTGATGTTCTGATTCCCCCTCTTCCATTCGCGCGTTATGGTGTCGTAGAAGTGTTCCAGAGCGTAAAAAGGACCATGATATGTTGACTTGATGCAGCTCTGTAATGATATATAAAAAACGGGAAAAGTTGATAGCTTCCGACTCCGCTGTCATACCAAATAACTTATCGTGCGCCACACACGCACTAAGATACGTCAGCAGACCTGTTTCTTTCGTGGAATTAGTCGCTTTTTCAATTGCATTTCTGACATTTGTTCGGCATTTAGAACTACCATTTCCTCTCCAGTACACTGACAAATTATCTTTTTAGTTTGACCCTGAAGTAAAAATGTGCTACTTAGCCATCATATATGCATCATTTTGATAAACCGTTGAATCTAATTATATTTAGATAACTCCTTGGCTTTTTTTCCTGGCGACGCCAAAATAAGTATTCACTGAGCGTTCTTTCCACCTGTAGCTCAGATTGCTTCTGTTACATTTTTGGTCCATTGAGTGTATTTGACGACACTTTTGCGATAACTATTTTTGCAACGTATTCCATGAGTTTTACGCGCACCAAATCCCAGTTCTATGAGAAGATTAAAACTCATTCTATAGTCACTGTCTTTTAACCGTCGTGCCATGGCTGACCACCAGGCAACAAAGGCGATGCGATCCTTCTCTGTGGCGTTAGCCTCCGACTTGAAGATGAAACTAAGAGATAGTTGAAACCACATCATGTTTCAAACAGTCATCAACTATGGTCGTCAGTTTGTCAAGAAACCATGTAAAGTTGAGGGCGGAGTAGTTGTATGGTACAAATCTGCCCTGCATCTAGCTCGTAAGTTGGTAAACCGTTTCTCGCAGACGTCTGTAACTTTCTTCTCAGAGTACCTTAGAGGGTCATTGTGAGTCCAATTCTCATTCGGCTTGATCCAGTTTGTATTGAACCCAACTCGAATTATCCTTTGAGAGCTTGTCGGTGGAATCGGCAAGCTACCAAAGTTAGACAAATGAATGCAGAATATTACTCCTGACCAACCGAGCGCGCGCTGGAGAATTTTAACCCGTACAAAAACGACCGAGGGCCAATATTCCCCCAGAACGGCTAGAGCAAGCATTCGGACCAAAGTTGTTTACTAAATTTGCTGGCTTTCGAAAACAAAAATACACGGCTTATTACCGTTTCCGTGGAGACGGTCCGTATGACAAAATACTGACCAGTCAATATGCTATGATCTACCTCGGGACTACCTAGCCTTAATTGAGCCGTTCCTTTGTCGGAAAAATTTAACAGGACACGAAATTGAACCTAAACTTCAAAAGCTTCTGTCCGACTGTGGCTTAGAACACTTGGAAGTGTCACCACCCTACAAAAAGGGATCTATTTACTCTATTGGGAAATAGAATTCACGTACGACGATATGGTCATTTCCGGCGTTGAATTTGAATCGGCCGGAAATTAAATATTTCTACGGCACGAGAGCAGTAAGGACCGTGCCTGGTCAGTGCATCATGGGATATGATGAGAGTTAGGTAAGACAGGTTTGTCACGTGAGAGACCACTCTAGACCATAGTGTACGTAGTAGTAAATGTTTTCATTTCTGTTTTAGCAGTGTGGCCTTCGTGGAATGGGTTATTCAGAGCGTGAGCCATGGTTCCTAGAGGATTTTTCCGGCAGGTTTTTTTTCTAGCCTTCGTTGAGGCAATAACTATTTCTGTCGCTTAGCACTACTCTTTCTTTTACAGTGTTACTCTTTTCACTCGCATAGAACTGTAAGAACTAAAGTTGTAACATGCTACAACGTTGTCAAAGTTCCCGGCTCTGTATGGTACGGTAGTGTAATCATATGTAATAAGGTGCCGGGGGCTCGGCCCAAACTGCCAAATAAACGTAATGGTTTTTCTGTTTATTTTGCATACTGAGTAGTGGAGCTAAAATCGACCATCTCAAGTGAAGCATTGGATGAAAACTGATCCCTTTCTTATTCATATGCAATTTAATGCGAAAGGAATCTAAACAAAAATAACGAAAATCTCATAGCGAATGGGTACTTTATCCATCCGGTTCAGCACCCCTCAGTCAGAGCAGGTCTATGCTCTGTCATGGTTTCTCAACCCAAATGATCGATGATGCCGATTTTGTAATTGACGAGGATTGCCATACAGGATCTAACCAAACTAGAGACCACAGAAAAGAAGGATACAGTATTAGTTTCCTCTGAATTTGGTTTTCAATGTATTTGATCTTATTCTAGTTACAGTCGTGTTGTAGTAACTGAAATTATCCGAGTTGCGTTTGATGTGCAGACGATTGCTAATCTAGATTCGTCTACAGTATGTTCTCAGAATTTGTGGCATTAGTTCACGAATATTGTCCAAAATCATGGACATATTCAATTTTCTCTTTTGGATCTCCTGGTCCCCTGTCAACCATGTCTTGTTTTTAGTGTTATAGTAGTTATCCAGGGCGTTCAAAGACCATGGTATGTTGACTTTGCCCAGCTCGGCAACAAAGAACCGTGCGAAGTTGATGGCTTCTGATTCCGTTATCGAACCATTTGCGTTATCTTGCGGCATCCACGCACCGAGGTATGTCAGCAAATCAGATTTCTTTGTGTAATCTGTTGCGTGTTTAATTGCTGTTTTGACATTGTTTCGGCCTCCAGAAGTGCCATTGTCGCTCCAGTACTTCTTGGAACCGAGCACTTTGTTTGGACCAGATGCATAAATATGCCACTCAGCCATCGTATAGTGATCATTTTCATAGATTTCTGGATCGATTTCAGATAAGTCCTTGGCAGTTTTTTAGGAGATCCCAAAATCAGTATTCGCTGAGCGTTGTTCCCTCCTGTTTTCCGGATCGCTTTTGTCACATTCCTGGTCCAGAGGTTGTATTTGTCGGTTTTCTCGCGAAGACTCTCGCTACTTCTGTTGTTTCGTTCGCAAGTGTCTTTTCCAAGTTCTGTAGAAAGATTAAAACTCAGTCTGTAGTCCTTTTTTTTAACTGCTTTGCCACCGCTGTCCACCAATCCACGCCGGTAAGCTATAAAGTCCTCTTTCATGGCGCAGGCCTCTGCTTGATGGGGGAATCCAGGAGATGATTGGAATCACATCGTGTTTCAGACAATGGTTGACAGTCGTCAGGTTGCCAAGAAATCATGTGAATTTTACAGCGGAGAAGTCGTATGAATATAGATCTGCCCTGCATCGAAACCATAAGTTACCAAATCCTTTCTCATGGGCGTCTATGGTGTTCTGTTCCAAGTATTTTTTCAGTGGCGACTTCCATTTGAACCAGTTTGTGCAAAATCTTGCTCGAATCTTCGCTTGGTACTCTTTCGGAGAAATCGGATTATTCACGTTCACTACTGCAAAAAATTGAATGGACTGTTTTTTTACGGGCCAAAATCGGGCCAAAATTCTTGAGTGCGACCCTTGGGCTCGGTAGTTAGGAGTAAATATTCTGCCTTCATTTGTCTACACTGATTTGGTAGTTTGCCGATTCCACCGGCAAGCTATCAAAGGATAATTCGAGCTGAGTTCGGTAAAAACTGGCTCAAGCCAAATGAGAATTGGACTCACGATGACCCACTAAGGTACTCTGAGAAGCAAGTTACAGACGTCCATGAATAAAGGGTTTACCAACTTACGAATTCGATGTAGGGCAGATTTGTACCCAAACAACTACTTCGCCCTAAATTTTACATGGTTTCTTGGCAACTTGACGACCACTGTTGATGACTGTCTGAAACGTGATATAGTTTCAATTATCTCTTAGTTTCACCGTAAGGTCGGAGGCCTACGCCATAGAGAAGGATCGCATCGCTTATGTTGCCTGGAGGACAGCCGTGGCACGACGGTTAAAAGACAGGGACTATAGACTGTCTTAATCTTTTCACAGAACTGGGATTTGGCGCGTGTAGAACTAATGGAATACGTTGCAAAAATAGTCCTCGAAAAAATATCGTCAAATACACTCAAGAATGTAACAGAAGCAATCCAAGCGAAAGAAAGAAAGAACGCTCAGCGAATACTTATTCTGGTATCGCCAGGAAAAACTGCTAAGGATTCATCTAAAATCAATTCAACAATTAATCAAGAGAATAAAGAAATAAATGTGTAGAGTTTAGCCTACGTGCAGCTGTACCCTCCCTCCCTCCCCCAAGGTGAAACGCTTCCGTTTCACTTGGGGGGGGGGGGGAAGTACGGCCACACGTAGGCTACCAAGAGTTCTGTAGTATAGCGTGTAGCCACAGCTGGTAGTGAACAGAATAGCTGAGGAGGAAGTAACTCTGTCTGTTGCGAACGAGAGACATTGATGTTCTAGAGTTGGCTGCGAACTGCCGTACTTGTCAGTATCTTGTTTTTTTTTCCCTCTCTTTTTGACACTTTTTCGAGTCAAAACAACAGGGAAATGAAGATGAAATCGGCCTGTCCCATTAACCCTTTAACTCCCAAGATCTGATTGTTAATTCTCCTCTCTAGCTTTTACACAATTCCCGGCAAATAAGTTAGGCGAATTTGGTTTTAGATCAAGATAACAACTTTTACCTGATAAGTTTGGGTATTCTCATTAGTCCTTTGCTGGATAATGTATGGATCTCGTAGGGAGAAGTTTAATGTTTATCACTTCTGGGAGTTACAGGTTAAAATCGGCCAGTATTTAATGCATGTTAAATCACTTGCCAGATTCAGTTTTTATTTCGTCGGAGGCTGCTTTCTTCGTTCGCTTATCCTAGACCTCTTATCCTCTACTGAAAGAGAGCCTGGAAAAGGCTAAAATCAGGACAAATGGGTTCCTGCAAATAGGTAGAATATTGAGTCCTCTTGATGCGGGGACTGAGCCTAAGAGTCAAAAAGAGTGGTGCCTCATGTTGTGCAAAATTGCACAAATGCATGAGAGGAAATTTCATGCAAGACGAAGCTAGCCTTCCACAAGCTTCTTTTTTATCGTCAGTTTCGAGCGAAGTATACCATCACGTTTGTGCAAGTCGTTTATCTTCATTATGGTCCTATAATGAAAACCTGGTCATGTCTGAGAACATACCTTGGTTAAGGCATCAGGTGATAAAACACTCGTCTTTCGTATTGTGTTGAGGAGCTGGTATAGTCGAATGTTTACTGAGACGAAGCGGCTGATAATCCACAATTACGATAATCTGAGAAATACTACTTAATGAGGGAATTGCATCACCGCTTTAATCAAAAAGTACTTATTTGAGAGCGAAAACCAAAGAAATTACAACAGCCAATGAGAGCAAAGTAAATACCAAAAGAGCCAATGAGAGAATAAAAGGGGCATGATAACCAAAATGATACATATATGATGGCTAAGTGGCACCGATTTATACTTCAGGGTCAAACAAAAGAGATAATTTGTCAGTGTACTGGAGAGGAAATGGTAGTTCTAAATGCCGAACAAATGTCAGAAATGCAATTGAAAAAGCGACTAATTCCACGAAGGAATCAGGTCTGCTGACGTATTTTAGTGCGTGTATGGCGCATGATAACTTATTTGGTGTGACAACGGAATCGGAAGCTGTCAACTTTGCCCGTTTTATCATTACAGAGCTGCAGCAAGTCAACATATCATGGTCCTTTTACGCTCTGGAACACTACTACGACACCAAACGTGCGAATAAAAGAGAGGGACTCAGAACATCAAAAACTAAGCACTAAACTTGTCCAGGAGTTTGGTAAACATATGTGAAGTTATGCCAAAATAGCCTTAAAATTAAAATTTACGCCAGATTAGGCCAGTTATCGTCATTACATATTAGTTACTGGTATAGTTTACGTTTTCGTAATTTTGTGGTCAAAAAAAGGAGAGAAAAAAAGGAAAATGAAATACGTTTTCTGAACGACAAACAGTTAGAGACAGCAGCGTTAAAGATATAGGTCTACACGATAATTGTGATCTTAAATGGAATGCACACATACAGGAGTTAGTAAATAAAAAGAAAAACGAAAGGCGAGACAAACACAGGCACAGCTTCTGGTGAACTACAAGACTATTACTCATCAACACTTTAACCTGAATAATGTGGAAAAGTGCACTGGCTCTGACGAAGGGCTAACGCTCGAAACGTCAGTTTTTTAACTCTTTACGGTGGCTAATTCACGTTATTAACTCAGATGATAATAAATTAACTATTGGATGATTGTTTCACTTGAAAACGATAATAAAACCTATAAATCAAGAATTGGTTCTTGATTGACGTGCGTATATCGAGTTATGGACGCACACGAGACAAGCTTGGGAGCTGCTCGAGGGGTGCAGCGATAACAGTTTTTACGTTTCTTTTGTGCCCCTCAAAACTTCCCGTGTGCATTTATAATTCGATACACGCGCGCTAACCGATTCTTGATTCATGGGTTTTACTATCGTTTTCTAGTGGAACAGCCACCTAAAGGAACAGATGGTGACAATAAATTATGGCATGTCATTATGCGTTATTGACGTGCACTGTCAAGCCAACAAACCGACATGCAACCGAAACACTGTTTCATTTTTGTTTGCTAACCAAATCTTATTCCATTTCTTTAGTGGTTAAAAACTAGAACTGATGTAGTCCTCTTTCTTATGTCGGGATGTAAGAATTGGGCCATATTTTTAAGTGCGAACTCTCTTTGACTTCCATGTTATCTGCAGGCTTTATGAAACTTCCCAGTGAGTATAGTTCTCGGTCCTCGACGAGCTAAAGAATTTGTCTTTTCTCAGAGTTTAATTACAAAATGCTTAAAGAGACGGTTAGAGGCGCCATTCGCGATTTTGAATCGACTATTTGAAAGTAATTATGAACTCTACAAAGACACACGCTATTTAGTAGCACTCAGAGACAAGGGGATCCTTCACATTCTGCTCCATGATTAAATTTGAGACATACACCATTTTCCATGGAGTGAGAAGTTATCGTCCTGTCGGCCATGGTAGTGCGCCTGCAGCTTCCCTGGCCACGGTAACAGTGAAATTTCTCGTGAATGTGGGATCAGCACACGACTCTTGTGAACGAACGAAAGGCAAAGGAATTAAAGTTTGTTGCTGTAAAGACGAATAAGTTCCTTTTTGTTGTGTTTGTTTTTTTTCTCTCTCTTGAAATAATAACAACCTTGATGTTCTGGCATAACATTGGTTCAAACTAACATCTCACTTAGTCAATAACTTGTAAGCATTTTGAACCTACAGTACTCAATTGCTTCTTGTTGTTGTTGTTGTTGTTGTTGTTGTTATTGTATTAATCGGAAATCTAAATTGAAAATTTTTTTTTTTGTACCTCTCGCCTAGACACGCAACAGTTATGAGCCGGAAGAGGCGTGTTACAACCCTTAACCCATGCACCTCCAACTGTACTAGAGGCTATGAAGACATCAAGCAGCAAGACAGCAAGCTTTCTGAAAAAGTCCTTAAAATTGAGAGAACCCCCAGTCATGAGAAGGAAGATTTTTTTTCTGAAAAAAGGGACCAAAAAGGTTTGTCACAAGTTCTGATCTCTATCTAGACAGTCAAAACCACCAAGGTTGTAAGGGAATAAAGTCTACGGTTGAAGGTCTATTTTTTCGGTTGGTTTATCAAAATTAATCGATGATTTGTAAATAATTCCGCAAACAGTCATATCTTCCTTAAAAGCAACAAATAACGAAAAAAGAGAATTTAGACTGAAACTTTTATATCTTTAAGTGCCCAGAAATTACTCCCAACATGATGATTTATGCAGAAAACGAATGCGTCAGTACTCCTTTTAAAACGATTTATTACGATTCTTCAGCAGTTTGCATCATTCTAAGTCCTTCACTGAAGTTTTCATACAGACTACAAAATGCCCAAAACACGACTAAAATTACTCTAACTTATTACTTTTTGAGACCCAGACGAAAACAATGGTTGACACGATCTGGGCTTACTTAATAAAGTAGCTCAAATGTACCGATGTAAAGTTAACTAATAAATAGCCTTATGGCATTTCTTTACGAATATTGTTCAAAATCTTGGCCATCTTTAACTGCTGACCTTTGATGACTTGAGTCTCTGTCCGCCATTTGCTTTTCTTGGTGTCGTAATAGTTGTCCAGAACGTTCAGGGACCACGGTATGTTCTCCTTACGCAGCTCCTTAACAAAGAAACGGGCAAATTTTATGGCTTCTGTTTCTGTTATGCCTCCGTTTGCGTTATCGTGAGGCATCCAAGCACCAAGATAGGTCAGCAGACCAGTCTTGTTCGAAAAACTCGTTGCGTAGCTAATTGCTTCTTCGACATTTGCTTGGCCTCCAGATTTACCATCACCACTCCAATACTTTTGGGAATCCTTCTCTTTGTTTGGCCCTGAAGCATAAAGATGCCATTCAACCATCATATACCGATCACTTTTGTAAATTTCTGAATCGATTTTAGGTAAGTCCTTGGCAGTTTTTCCTGGTGACCCAAGAATGAGTATTCGCTTTGCGTTATTTCCACCCGTACCTCGAATCGCTTTTGTTACATTTTTTGTCCACTCGTTGTATTTGTCTGTTCTCCTGCGAAGACTTTTGTCACAACTTTTGCCTTCCTCTTTACAAGTGTCAATTCCAAGTTCTGTGAAGAGATTAAAACTCAGTCTGTAGTCCTTGTCCTTTAACTGGCGTGCCACAGCTGTCCACCAACCAACATAGGCGACACGATCCTTCTCTGTAGCGTAGGCTTCTGCGTGGTGGTGTATCCAGGAGATAATTGGAATCACATCGTGTTTCAGACAATCGTCGACAACGGTCGTCAGAGAGCCAAGAAACCGTTTGAATTCGACAGTGGAGAAGTCGTATGAGTACAGATCTGCCCTGCATCGAAGCCTTAAGTTACTAAAGCCTTTCTCATGGACGTCTATGATGTTCTGTTCCGAGTACTTTTTCAGTGGCGGCTTCGATTTGAACCAATTTGTGGAAAATCCTGCTCGAATCTTAGCTTGGTACTCTTTCGGAGAAATGGGATTATTCACGTTCACTACTGCAAAAAAATTGAATCGACCGAGAGCATTAGATAGAATGTTATTGTATGTTCAGTATGCCTCAGAGTTCGTTCACCAAGCAAAACAACGATCCCCAATATTGATTTTTAATACAATACCTTGAGAAGACAAGAGATACACATCGAAACGTTTAAAAAACAATTTCAATTTTTAAAAATACCCCAAACCAGACAAAAACACTCAATTTGCTTTAAAAATCTGGTCTCAAGCATCAGGGTGCGGAATCCGTCGGTATAAGGTTTGACTCCTTAAAGATTTGGAATTTCTTTTTGTCACACACTTGTGACACGACAGAAAAAAAAAACATTTCCAATGAGTTATCTGAATTTACCGGCATTTTCAATAATAACTGCGGCAAACAAACTAAGCTTGATTATTTTTAGTATTTCAGAAATTATCGTGCATTATCTAATTTGAAAAGCTTGAATTACGAGAGGGTAAAACAGGTAATTTCCTTATTACTCGCCATAACCTGTTTTTACATTGACTAATCTTGAGCGAGAAATGAATCAAACGAACGCATTTTCCTTGGGTCTATAACGTGATAAAACAAAACTCATCAGCCGTGGGGCGGGTGCTTTTTTAACTTTCGAGTGTTCTTTTAGCATCTAAAGTGGGTTGGCACCGATTTAAAACCTTCGAAGATGTGCTCTATGGCTGTTATGGCATAACCGTTTATTAGGTTTAGGAGAGCGACCTAGACATTTATCACTTACTTTGAAAATCAATTCGCTGATTCTCAATAAACCGGTCAAAAAGCGCGAACAACCGGCGAACAACCGGCGAACAACCGGCGAGTGCGACCGAATCAATGAGCGCGGTGATACAAGGAATCCAAGCTGAAATCACGATGAAGCTCAAGAGAAAGTTTAGCCTGCACAATGAAGGCAAAAAAAACATCATTACCATTAGACTTTCTTCAATTTGGATAAGGAAAACGCAAGCTTTGTGGTAAGAAAAGAAGTGTGCCCCTATTCCTGTGTGTGACGATAGGTTTTCGCTCGCTAACTGGAAAACTGAATCTTCGCGGACGGGACAATGACAACTGGGGGAAATAACTCGGTAGAGACGACTTGGCAGCGAGAACGGAAACTCGTCACGATTTCCTGGTACACGGAGATCTGCTTCGAGTGAGCTTATACGGACGTCAAGGATAAGACAATCTTTGGTTCCACAGTACTTTTATTCTAGGTCAGGCCAACAAGCGACATGACCTCTAGCATACTCTAGTTTGTAATCATCAAAGCTGTACAAGGTACTTGCTTAAGAAGTAACTGGTGTGAAGTGCTATTGTTACACAAATCGCAATATTTGAATAAGGACACATAGGAGCGGAAAAAAGTCTCTTTGAAGTTAAACGAAAACTACTTAAATATTCCATCTGTTTCTACGACGGAAAGAATCTCAAAATTAAAAAGACGGATGCAATAAACTCTAGGCCATTAAAGTAGGAAACCTAGGTGCGAATTTACAGCTCTGATATAGAAAACAATACCTATCTGAATTGCAGTAGCGCAGCTCAAGAAATAAAAACGGAAAAGCAATTAAAAGTTTCTGCTTATCTATCCATTAACACTTATATTTACCTAAAAAACCATGTAATAAATAACAAAAGTGCCGACAAGTAGGTGCATGTGATGAAAGCGAGTAACAACAAAAATCTATTCTAAAAGCTACTGTGGTTTTTATGCATTTTTTGATTTATTAAAATGAAAGGACTTGAAATGGTTAAATGTGAAAGTTTACGAATAAATATGTTTCGAATAACACACACGGGAAAATCAGTAAATTTTCCCGTAACATGTGAATTCGGCTGTCGTTCATTCATAAATGAATAATAATTTGAGCAATTTTTTTTTTTTAATTGTCATGAAAAAAAGAGGAGTTTTTTATGAGCCACAATTCGACCGAATCTCACTGCACATTTCACTTTTTGATTCAGTATTAAAACTAAAAACTTGTAGGAAAAATTGTTAAATTTGACCTGCCGAACTATTTCAGTTTGTGAATTATTGCAGATATGCGACCAATCAGTTTATTTGAACCATTCTAACAAGGATTGTAATTGGCTTGTTGTTTCGTGCTTTATGAGAGTAAAGAGCAAGCTAACGACACCGTTGTTCGCTTTAGAAATAAACTTTGCTCTGAAAATTGAATGTGATGCCTGGGGAGTTTAACGGATTCTTTACTATAAAACAAATGGAGTGCTTTGACTCAAGAAGTAGGGAGAAACACTCGACTACCATTAGTGTTTCTCCCTGCTCTTCTTTCGTGCTCCAGTTGCTTTCTACGTGCTTTACAACAGAACAAAGCACAGTCGAGGCTTCTCTATGTATTTGTTCCAGAAACTCTTCACGTCACAATTTAATAAAAAAAATTGTCGATGGACCCACCTGTTTCCCCGGTTATGAAAACCATAAACAGCAGGAAAGCTGAAGGTAACAGGACCAATGATCCAAACATGTCGTTTCCTTTCGTTGATTCCTGTCGATCTGTATAAGGGAATTTAAGAGATACATTTAAGGCCTTGCGTCCGAGAGGAAAGTGTCGTTTGGTGTGTCATAGGATTGCAAAGTGTAGTAACAGTTATTCTAACATGTGACACGGGTCTTGTAAACGCAAGAAATTCGTACGTTTTTCGCTTCGTTTTTCAAACATTGAATATTATTTTAAAATGTTGATATGCCCTAAAGCAGAATTCAATAGGATATTTTAATTTTAGAATCGTACAAATTCACGATTTCCATCACAAACTTACGCAATTTACTGGCGGTGAGTTCTATTAAACAAAGATTTAAGCAAACTGAATCTACTACGCAGTCTTCAGTATGCAAGAAATTCATTTGTTTTTTAGCGTCTTAAGCAAATTTACATTTTAGAAATAAAATTTTGGTCTCAATATATTTTTTGGGTCGTTTTTGCCTTTTCTTTTATTCATAGTTTTTGGGCCGGATCGCGATTAAGTGGTAAACTCGACACAATAGTGATAAAACCCTTTCTTCAAGCACGGGTTGAGTCCGTTATGTTATAAAAGAGCTGGTTCGTGCTTTTAGTTATGCATATATCGAGTTATGGATGCACTTGGAAAATTTAGAGAGCACTCAAGAAGCTAAAGTTGCTCGAGGCGCGGCCGAGAGTAACTCTTACGCTTATCTCGTGCTTTCCAAACTTCCCGCGTACATTCATAACTCGATATACGCACGCTAAGAATGAGCCAACTCCCCAATTTTCTTATAACATATAAAGGGGGCAAGTCCTACGTAATTCCTAAGGAGCTACTATGGTAAAAAAATCCTTATGTACGCACTGCCATGCATCCATAACACGACGTGTGCAGTTTCACCTTATTTTAGCTGCAAGTGCCCGTTGAGTATAGCCGCGAGGTTTCAAACCTTTCAAAATTTTGTTTCCATTCCTCCTTGATTAAGATAGACCTTTTGGAGCTCAAAATGAAAAGCAGATATACTAAACAAAACTTATGAGAATGAAAGTCATCTCTCTGACTTTAAGTGAGGCTTTGCGACGTAGGGGTCAATTCTTTAGAACGGTAAATATTATTTTAAGTATTGACATGTCCCAAAAGTAATTTTCAATAGGATATTTTGACTTAAATCGTACGTTTTTCAAAAATTTCAGCGCAAAGCCTTGCAATTTTCGAGTCGTAACTTCTAGTAAACGCAAATTCAAGTAAGGCGAATCAACTTGGCGGGTCTCGTAAAGACAAAAAATTCGTACGTTTTTCGCTTTGTTTTTCGAACAGTGAGTATTGCTTTTAAATCTTGCTATGCCCCAAAAGTATTGTTAAATAGATGATATTAATTTCAAACCGTACAATTTCAGAATTTTCATCACAAACCTACACAATTTTCTGGCCGTGAATTCTAGTAAACAACGATTCAAGCATGTTGAATCTACGACGTGTTCACGCACATGCAAAAGATTCGTTTTTCTCTTTAAACTTTTTATCATCATACTTAAAATCCTTCAAATACATTTTTAGTCTAATATATTTCTTGGTCGTCTTTGCCTTATCATAAAGTCATAGCTTTCGGGTAGATTGCGATTACCTGGGAAACCCGACACAATAGTGATATTTTAAAAAACTCTTTCTTCCAGCACAAGTCATGCTTTTAGCTGTTCGTAGATCGAGTTATGAATACACGCTGGAGACTTTGAAAGCACCAGGGAAGCGCTATAGTTGCTGAAGGCACAGCCGAGAGCAACTAAAGCTTCTTGATTGCTCTCCAAACTTCCCGCGTGCATCCATGATTTAATATACGCACGCTAAGCACGATCCAAGGTCTTGGTAAAGAGCGTGGGCCAGTACAAAGAAGAGTTTTAAAGATAACTTTGTTATTCTATACCAATTGTAGCCCTGAGTATGTTTTAGAATTGGTTCTAAGTTGATTGAAATAAATAAACCGCTAATGTCACGGGAGCGAGCTCTTTTTTGGCACAATTACTCCAAGATAGCACTAAAGTTTCAAAGTTGAGCTTTGTTGAATTAACTCTAGCGTGACATCCGCCATTATCGACTATTCTTCATGAAATTAGCAAGTATCCGAGACGTGTGGTTTGTTTTTATGCACACTTAAGTTTATATCAAATTCATAGAATCGGATTTTAAAACAAAGGAATCTTGTGGTTGGTTTTGTCTCTAACCGAGGAATTATGGCTGTGTTCGCTTAGATATTTCAGACAAAAAACATGCAACTTATGTGCCTGTTCAGAGGAGAACTGATTTCAAGTCATTGAAGACCTTTTTTCCCGTGAAACATCGGTTACAATGACACATAATTATATTTATTATATTATTATTATTGGACTTGAAATAGGATAACCACCAGATACCTCACTAAAACATAACGGTTTCAAAGTGTATCACATTTCTGAACATGATAGACATTTCCGTCACTACATACTCAACCAAAACCATCATTTTCGATCCCTGATCCCAAGTATTTCATAGGATAGTAGATAAAATCTAGTTGCCTATTAAGTAAAAAATGGTTTTGAAGAGTGATAGTGTTTGTCCCTAGTGTAGTTACTTACTTGTCAAGGTGTTGCTGCTGACATAAGTATGTAGATCAAGCAAATGAGATCTGGAGGGCTAACCCTTCAAACGTCTGCTTTAGAAACCCTTTACGTTGGCCAGTTTACTTTGGCCAATGGGCTATTTCCGAATTACCTTTAGCCTCTTTTTCATAACAAGGCCTGGTGCTTGTATGAAAATGAAATTTGCATGTGAATGAAAACTTATAATCCTATGAAGGGTTGTGGACCAAGACTCGCTTTGAAAATAAAGGGCTATTTACATAAGCTAATTATCTTGTTATACCCCCAGCCGACACAGCATCATACTAAGTTTCTCAAGAAACTTACCCTCTGAGGTCTGGAATTGCTCAGCTACCGAGGCACTAATGATCTAAGACCATCTAAGATGAGCTACGTTTTAAGGAAATGGGTGTTACTAAATTTAGGCCCGCGGCCTCGACGTCCGACCTCATCAAGACCTGTAGCCATAACAGGTTAGCCAAAGGGCAATAGATTCTAAAATGTTGGAATATTGCGCTATTTTAAGTTCACAGAAGGTAAAAATGTCCATTGTTTTCACGATAGAGGATCGCTACTTGAGAAATTTTGGTGACAAATCTTACTTGTCACAGAAAATAAAGGGCTATTTACATAAGCTTATTATCTTGTTATACTCCCAACCGACACAGCATCAAAATATGATTCTTAAGAAACTTACCCCCTGAGATCTGGAATTTCTCAGCCACCGAGGCACTAATGATCTAAGACCATCTAAGATGAGCTACGTTTTAAGGAAATGGGTGTTACTAAATTAAGGCCCGCGGCCCCGGCGTCCGACCTCATCAAGACCTGTGGCCATAACAGGTTGGCCAAAGGGCAATAGATTCTAAAATGTTGGGATCTTATTCTATTTTAAGTTCACAGAAGGCAAAAATGTCCATTGTTTTCACAATAGAGGATCGCTACTTGAGAATTTTTGGTGACAAATCTTACTTGTCACAGATCCAATTTATAAGACAAATGTGATTTTTGGTCAACGCAGAAATTAACCCAAAACCCCGTTACCGAAAACGTTTAATTCAGTCTTAACTCAGTCCGAAATAATTCCAAAATCGTCCACTTAGAGAGCAAATCGAAGTGGCAGCGAACCCCTAGGCTCGTAAATTGAACTATCCCGGAGGGTTGAAACTTCGAGGCCACTGAAAGGACTTAATATTTTAAAATCTACCCGTATAAGGAAGAAAATGTTTTATCAATATCAGTCTACTAGCGGAAACATGTTATCACATAGAAATATATTACATACTTTGGCAATGGACAGTACAACCCCGCTCAAGTGAAAGGTCCCAGGAGCGATTCCAAGTGATGACGATTTCTTCTCCAATTAAAATACACGTTTTTCTGTTTTTTTTCAGAACAGCACCATTTATTGCGCAGAAATCGACATTTAAGCAGCCATTACCGAAGCACAGCGTTTGTCTCTCCTTTCCCAGCTTTTGCAAAAAGGGAAGGTTCTAATCATGCCTGAGAGCAGCTCATCGATTTTGTGTTTTCGACGTTCATGCATTCAATTTTGGGACCAAGATGTATATACAAGGCATCTAAATAATTAAATGTGAGTCGGCTTATAGCCATTGAGCGATATATTTATCCGACGGAGGGAAGATTGAATTTTTGGTCCTAACAACAACTCAGAAGTGAATTTTGACCATATTTTTGAATTGAAAAATAACCCAGCGCCCAGTTAAAGTAAACAGAGTTTCTTAATGCTTGAGAAATTATTGTGCATTCTAAGTCGTTCTCAGAACAAAGCACGATCGGGAAGTGAAGACCGTGTTAACGCGTGAATACTCATTTTCAAGCTGAATTTGCAGTAGTGTAGGCAGAACTTTAGAAAATATTGTAAAAATTGATTATTTAGCTTTTTCATTCCTGCTAGGATTCCCAATCGCAAAACGTTCTAGAATTTCAGCGCGATCATCCACCATGAAGCTGGAAAGCCGCGAAAGGTAAACATTAAATCTAATCTTGAGAGATCTGTCAGTAAAGCGATAAAAGAAAATAATATACGCAGAATATCATGAGTTTGAAGAGAGAAAGAGTTTTTCATCGTGAAGTTACTTACTTGTCACGGTGCTGACTTATTTTTTTGAAGATCAGGCAATTGAGATCTGGAGCAGTTCAGTTACAGCGAGGCACTAATTATCTAAGACCATCTGAGGTGGGGACTACATTTTAGAGTAGTGGGTGTTGCTAAAATCAGGCCTGCGGCCCACGTCTTACCTCATCAAGGTCCCCAGGCCATAACAGGTTGACCTGAGGCCAACGCACTCGAAAGACTTCGAATCTTATGGTCTGTTAAGTTCACATGTGGAAAATTCTCTAGGGTTTTATATGTTACTTTTTTTTTCCAGATTATCAGCCCATAAAACTTTGGTGCTGATTGTTCAGGGAATGAAATGAAAGTCTTTCCTGCCGGACAGATTGACGTTTTTCGGCAAAACAGGGAAATTGAAAAGATCGGCCACAAAGAGAATGGAAAGTCATTCCTGTAGCGACTTGTCACAGCCTTGTCCTTTGAAAGGTGTAATACCCTGGTGTCTGCCCTTCTGAGCGCAAAGTGAAACCTGAATGGAAATTGAATAATCAACATAATGTGACGGCATTTTCAGTTAAAAAATATCGCTCTGATTAAGACATGGAAGCTGCTCACAACTTGATAACAGGCATTGAAGAAGCTCATTACTCAAACAAAGCATTTGTCTACCTTTCCCTGTTTTTGAAATAAAGGGGAGGTTTTAGTCATTCCTAAGTGCAGCTTATCGATGTTTTTCGGCGGTGGATTATTCGCTATTGGGACCAAGACGACTTACAGGCAAGGCCTATTAATAATGAAATGACAGGCTTATTTCCCTCGAACATTATATTTATCCGATGGATATTTATATTGATGGGGTCATAATAACAACTCGTAAAATGGCTGTCAGCGAATTTTTTATTTGAAAATCAACCCTGATGCGACATAGCAGAGATATAAAAATCACCAAGACTAGAATAATTTTATGAGCAGAGTGATACCCTAGTGCCTGCCCATCTGAGTGCGGGGTGAATCCAGAGGGTCATATGAATAATAAATAGGGTGTGGTTACATTTTCAACAACGAAGTAACGCACCGCAAAAAAAATAAACTACTCACTACTTGATGATGAGTTTAAAGGTGCAATTCCTGAAAACTATCTTAAATGTTCAAGAACTCAAAATCGACCGCAAAGAGCATGACAGGAAGCGCTTTCACTTTTTTCGACAAAAAATATGAACAAATTAATGTCATCGTGACACGAAGTTTCCGCTACAGGTTCCCATGTTGGAAGGATAAAAGTACCTGCCTGCTTCTATAAGCTGTGACAAGGGAGTTTAATCTTGGAAAACTTTTCGTCAAATTTTGGTCAGGAAATCTTTGAAACAACCTAAGTGTGACAGGGAAGCGCAACTTCAACTTTTTTCTTCAGCAAAAATCTCATCAAAGTGATATCGTAGTAGCACGAATGTTTTAACTGCAGGGTGCTATCTATGAAATGGGAGAGAGCTGCCTGCTTGCTTCCCAGTAAACTTTGATGAGGGTCTGGTTTCAACAAACTTTTCTCACTTTTGAGAAGGAAGTCTTTGTGGCAACCTAAACGTTCTAGTTATAATATTTTTGGTTTACCCTAATATGAAGTCATGTAATTACGAGGCAATATCTCGCTAATTGATACTAATTCTGTGGCTATTCCTTACTGGAGATTTGTAATTTTCCCTAACAACATAGTTAATTGGTTTGCATTAGAATTATAAATATTTCGTCTCGGAGCAAAAAGAGCAGAGATCATTTAAGCCATCTTCATGAAATGAATTTCAGTATGAGCCTGCCGTAGCTGTTTGGCCGTGGGCGAGTTTGTCATTTTGAAAACTGGGATACAATTTGACATATTTTGTGATTTTTTATGTGAAACAAAGGAATGATAACCTGAAGCCAACTCTCATTGGAAAGATTAAAAGAATACCGTGATATTAAAGAAATATATGCTCAAATGTCAATGTTTGCGGCCAGCCTGAGCGCATCTGGTCATTTTCTGAAAGCTGAGGCAAGTCACTCCAGTTTTTTCTATTTAGAAGTTTTAGTGGCTACCGGAAAAAATGAAGGCTAGGCGCAAACTAAGAAACCTAGTCATGCAAGGTCACGGCAAAGAAATTCATGATGAAGTTAAAATCTATTTGTCCGTCTCAGCCCCTTTAAGGGCACATCAAACCCTGTCCATTGGTGAGGGAAATATGTTTTTCAATAAAACTCTTAACAATTAGTTCGTTCGTCAGCGTGTGCACATCCATATAAAGCACGTGGGAGGTTTTAGCTAAAATAAGAAGTGTAACAGTTGCTCGCGGTATAGCCGCATGCAACATATTTTAACGCAGTACGTGATAGGTTGTTTTCCGGGGCCCAATTAGACATACGAGAAAAATGTACAGAATTAGTTAAGAAACAAATTGAAGAATAAAGATAAAAAATGTAGAGTCAGTCTCTCTCTCCCTCTCTTTTTCCCCCTCTCTCTTTTTGAAGAAAATTACACAAATAACAAATAATTTCCAATTTTTAGCTATTCCATCAGCTCGAGAATGTCTAGTGACAGGCATCAATAAGCCATCTTGCACCTTGGAAAAACATTTGAGGGCTGAGATATTTCCAAATAAAACTTAGGGTATTATCCTCGTCAGTTTCACTTCGACACTAAACCCATTTTTCAAATTTCTAAAGTAAACGGTTTGGCCACTTATATCCACGTTAGGTGTGTAATTTTCAGGTGTACCATGGACTTGGGTATCGGCAACAGTTGTTCGTACTTGATTCCTGAGCGTTACTGATACTCTTTTTTCTACACTTGCAGAGGTGTACAGCAAACTTTCTCCCACATCTCTTGAATTTGTCAGAACACCTCCACCACTCAAAGCTAAGTCGGGATAGGTGATCGCGAGATGGATGAATTGCGCTGTTTCCTCCACCATTATAAGACAATTTCCGGAACTCACATCTGTTATTGGCCCATCATTTGGCAAAGAGTTCTCACTTCTGAACATGACGTAACCTGTAACGGGATGACTGAGGCCTGACCAAAACTTGGGTGATTTGAGAAATTGAACAATGTGTGCGCGCTCATCCCTCCTCAAGACTTTGTAGACCTCGTTACCTGCGGTGTCTTGGGCCGTTTGGAGGTCACTCAGTGGCGTATGATACAATGCAGTCGGTATCAAGACAGCATACTCGTAGTCGTTGTCAACCGTACTATGTTGAAACCACGCCGTACCATACTTTCCAGATGCGATAGTACTTCCATCATGTGTTTTGGAGATCTGAGTTGAGACGTTAACCTTTAATATTGGACTACTGGATCCGGGTATGTAATAGAAGTTTCCTTTTGCATCTGTAAGAGAAGTGCTGGAGGAAGGCGATGGGACGTGACTATAATTAGACGAAGCGTTCTTTCGTGATCCATCAACCTTGATAAAGTGCGAGGGAGAAAGCTTGTCTTGAAATAATGTTGTTTGAGTAGTTTTCAATCTATTTCCTCGCGGAAGGAAAATATCACTTCCCAAGCCAACTAAAAGGTTTTCAAACATGAAAACTGACTTTTTGAATTTAAATCCGGTATTCCCTCGCCAGTCTGATACATCGTAATGCGGTTGCCGAAAGTTCATGCCAAACAGTCCGTTCTTCGAGGTCATCGTGCCCTTAAAAGTGAGTCCTCCCGCAAATCCGCGTTTATTGTAGAATCTCCCGGTTTTACCTATATTTAAGTCATCTATGTTCTCCAAGACAATAGTAGTAGCCCCAGGAATTTTGGACCAATCCCATCCGTTATCAATATCATGATGCTGAAGGGCTGTTTCGTTATTTGCGATAAGGAGAGCACCATGACTGGCAAATAATCCAAACACATTTTCGTTCGCTGAAGTTTCAAAGTCCCAGACAAAGTTATTGAAACCTTTCACAGTCACTGCCCAGTCCTTACGCCGATGTATAGAAAGAGCGGCGAAGTTCTTGGACCAATGACCTTCGGGGGACTGCTCTTGTGATATGCCTTGTGATACGGCAGTGAAATTAACCTATTAACGTAAAAACAGACCAAAATAACATTTTGAGCATATTTTGACTGATGAATGCTTCATGGAAATTCAAATTTGATTGTTATACTACATTTAATTTTTTTTACGTTCTATTTTCATTTTTTACGATTTCTTCGCCGAGCTCAAAATTAACCATCTTCCTTATTTCATTTACACACATATGACGCTATCGACATTGTTGATCCTAACAGTTTGATATAAGAACTTCGTAATGAGTCTTGCTCACCATAGAGTATGTGGTTCAGTGGTAGAGCATCGGAGCGCAACATGTATCACGCTCGTTACAAGACGAATGCCATCTTTTTCTATTTCTTCAGCAAGCTCCAATTTCACCATCTTTCTTATTTTATTTATTTTATTTTTGTGATGGACAATAATTTATGCAAAGCACAGATGGTGTTGCTGGCATCATGTTGCAAAACAAAGAGGATAATCGTCATTGAGTAAATCATGTATTTAATAATGAACATCAATAAGTTCCATCTTAAGGGGAAAGATACTTACAGCTTCCATTATTTGCAGAGATCCCAGACTGTTGAAATAGCACTTTTTTCGTTTTGGTGCTCCAATTTCCAGAAAACTATTGACAGATGGGTCATCGTATAACCTCAGAAACCATTCTGAATTATTCAAACTGCTTACACTTACACCTTTTGGCACTGAAGTCGGTAAAGTAGTAGGATAAGCCACACTGATGTAAGCATAGGCCGGTAGATTCTTCGCGAGAACCTTGTTCGAGTATTCTGGGTGACGTCCGCTTACACTGGGTGGAGTGGAGTATTTGACTGCCATGAGTCGCAGTGCTTCTAGTCCTCCTTTGATATGGTTCTCGCTTGTTGAAGATAAGGCGAACACAGTCCCTCCCAGAAGATATTGAACTAGAGCTGCATTTTGAAGGGCTGTTGGACCGTAGACTGATCCATAAAACGATTTATGGTGATACACCGAGTAGTCTGGCTTTATTAGTCCTCCAAGACCTTCATTGATAGATAACGCATTATTCTGCCACCGACTTAAGGCATCCATATCACGGATTTTATCTTTGATGGCGTCCTCGGTATCAGTCGGCATCACAAGCACAATAATAAGTCTAGAGAGCATAAGCGTGATCATACGGTCGGCAGTCGTTCCTTTAAATTCAAAAGTTGGCGTTTGATAGATCTCTCCAAAGTCGGTGAACCACTTTGCTGTATTTATCAAATCCATCAATGTGCTTCTATTCAGCGATTCACTGAGGAGAAACAGAGAGTGCATAAACCCAGCACCATCAAGGTTCATTTCATGGTGCAGGGATCCTAATCCACTACCATCTGTAAATCCTTGATCTTTAACGAAATCAAGAACATTGTTTATCCTAACCAGACGTTCGTCGTTAAGGCCTCTTATTGCAGCCGTTATTTCATTCACAGTCAGCGCAGAAGAGTTATGCAGCTCCGACTCAAAAATTTCCTTCATATTAGCGTTTTTTCCAGCAATGGTCTCTATCGCTCTTGTTTTCCTTCTACCTGCATTGTTTAACTCTGACTGCTGTACTGTGGCAACATCTGTAATCTCATTCGGACGAGAACTTAGATGGTATTCTAGTGCTAATGGTAAAAGAATTTTAATCATGATATCTCCAAACTTTGTATTAGGCTCGGGCTTGCAATTCCTGCAAAATAAAGGAGGTCCTACAATTTTTCCAGTTTGCTGATCCATGCTTAAGTTATCGTACTCATCATGTGCTGTCTTGAATGTTTCTACATGCATCCTCCATCGTTTTTCCAGAGGGCTGCCTCTGGGGTAATTAGGTGATGTTACAGTCTCATCCGAATACCAGTTCTTTAACCGGCTTTTGATATGATCCAAATGGTTTCGTTTTTGTGTGTCAATAGTTATAGGTCGTGCAGGGACGTTTGCGTTACTCCACCTATACGTCTGTTGCCAAAATTCTGCTTTGTCGTACCAATTCACACCAAATGGACTAATTGGAGGAACGATTTTGTCCCGTGATTGCTCTCTAATATCACACGTGAACTCGAGCTTGTCTATATAAACAGTTTGAGCTCCGTTTCCGATAAAGTTGACCTCATTGATAACAGTTGGGCGTTGTAAGCTATTATTTTTTGTCTTGCATTCTGCAAACTTGACCCAAATCCCACGCCACCCTTTAAAGTCATTTGCTGTAAAACCTCCAACAGTGGTAGAAAAATGTTTGAATTCCACTCGCAATGTATGTCCTGACGTCGATTCTTTGTAGATCCAGACTTTCACGCCCCCTTTTTTCAGACAATTGTTAGGAATGGTAAACGTTGGCGATGTTAACCGCAACGTTGATGCGTCAGTGGTTTCCCATTTCAGAGATGATGATCCGTGTTTCACAGTCTTTGCGTGGTTAGAAAGGCTTATCATTCCATTCGACGGCGAGGCAATAGTCTGAAAGCATCCTAACTGCGCTGCACTCTCAAAGTCAAATGTCACATTGTAAGTGCAATTAGGTGGAGATTGGGCTGAAAGAAGAAGAGTACGTGCGGATTTGCATTGAACGACTTTCTTTCACCTATTTTATTCAAAAGATAACCCTAATACCAAGTGATCTAAGCTAGTTGTCAATTAGTAGAAATAATCTTATCTATGCCTCCTTGACGGCAGTTAATCATCATTTTTAATATCACAAGTAAAGTACAAATTCGGTTCACTCATCATATCATAGTTGCGTGAAAAAGTGAAATTCAAGCGATGCATCATAGGGAAATAACTCTGTAGAGACGACTTGGCAGCGAGAACGGAAACTCGTCACGATTTCCTGGTACACGGAGATCTGCTTCGAGCGAGCTTATACGGACGTCAAGGATAAGACAATCTTTGGTTCCACAGTACTTTTATTCTAGGTCAGGCCAACAAGCGACATGACCTCTAGCATACTTTAGTTTGTAATCATCAAAGCTGTACAAGGTACTTGCTTAAGAAGTAACTGGTGTGAAGTGCTATTGTTATCCAAATCGCAATATTTGAATAAGGACACAAAGGAGCGGAAAAAAGTCTCTTTGAAGTTAAACGAAAACTACTTAAATATTCCATCTGTTTCTACGACGGAAAGAATCTCAAAATTAAAAAGACGGATGCAATAAACTCTAGGCCATTAAAGTAGGAAACCTAGGTGCGAATTTACAGCTCTGATATAGAAAACAGTACCTATCTGAATTGCAGTAGCGCAGCTCAGGAAATAAAAACGGAAAAGCAATTAAAGGTTTCTGCTTATCTATGCAAGATTGGTTTGGATCATCGCATGAAAAGAAATTAAATTTACGCGTATAAACTCAACTGCTTTCTACCATGAAAACCAATGTTTCCAGAAAGACCATTAACACTTATATTTACCTAAAAAAACCATGTAATAATAACAAAAGTGCCGAAAAGCAGGTGCATGTGATGAAAGCGAGTAACAACAAAAATCTATTCTAAAAGCTACTGTGGTTTTTATGCATTTTTTGATTTATTAGAATGAAAGGACTTGAAATGGTTAAATGTGAAAGTTTACGAATAAATATGTTTCGAATAACACACACGGGAAAATCAGTAAATTTTCCCGTAACATGTGAATTCGGCTGTCGTTCATTCATAAATGAATAATAATTTGAGCAATTTTTTTTTTAATTGTCATGAAAAAAAGAGGAGTTTTTTATGAGCCACAATTCGACCGAATCTCACTGCACATTTCACTTTTTGATTCAGTATTAAAACTAAAAACTTGTAGGAAAAAGTGTTAAATTTGACCTGCCGAACTATTTCAGTTTGTGAATTATTGCAGATATGCGACCAATCAGTTTATTTGAACCATTCTAACAAGGATTGTAATTGGCTTGTTGTTGCGTGCTTTATGAGAGTAAAGAGCAAGCTAACGACACTGTTGTTCGCTTTAGAAATAAACTTTGCTCTGAAAATTGAATGTGATGCCTGGGGAGTTTAACGGATTCTTTACTATAAAACAAATGGAGTGCTTTGACTCAAGAAGTAGGGAGAAACACTCGACTACCATTAGTGTTTCTCCCTGCTCTTCTTTCGTGCTCCAGTTGCTTTCTACGTGCTTTACAACAGAACAAAGCACAGTCGAGGCTTTTCTATGTATTTGTTCAAGAAACTCTTCACGTCACAATTTAATAAAAAAATTGTCGATGGACCCACCTGTTTCCCTTGTTATGAAAACCATAAACAGCAGGAAAGCTGAAGGTAACAGGACCAATGATCCAAACATGTCGTTTCCTTTCGTTGATTCCTGTCGATCTGTATAAGGGAATTTAAGAGATACATTTAAGGCCTTGTGTCCGAGAGGAAAGTGTCGTTTGGTGTGTCATAGGATTGCAAAGTGTAGTAACAATTATTCTAACATGTGACACGGGTCTTGTAAACGCAAGAAATTCGTACGTTTTCCGCTTCGTTTTTCAAACATTGAAAATGTTGATATGCCCTAAAGCAGAATTCAATAGGATATTTTAATTTTAGAATCGTACAAATTCACGATTTCCATCACAAACTTACGCAATTTACTGGCGGTGAGTTCTATTAAACAAAGATTTAAGCAAACTGAATCTACTACGCAGCCTTCAGTATGCAAGAAATTCATTTGTTTTTTAGCGTCTTAAGCAAATTTACATTTTAGAAATAAAATTTTGGTCTCAAAATATTTTTTTGGTCGTTTTTGCCTTTTCTTTTATTCATAGTTTTTGGGCCGGATCGCGATTAAGTGGTAAACTCGACACAATAGTGATAAAACCCTTTCTTCAAGCACGGGTTGAGTCCGTTATGTTATAAAAGAGCTGGTTCGTGCTTTTAGTTATGCGTATATCGAGTTATGGATGCACTTGGAAAGTTTGGAGAGCACTCAAGAAGCTAAAGTTGTTCGAGGCGCGGCCGAGAGTAACTCTTACGCTTATCTCTTACGCTTATCTCTTATAGCTGCAAGTGCCCGTTGAGTATAGCCGCGAGGTTTCAAACCTTTCAAAATTTTGTTTCCATTCCTCCTTGATTGAGATAGACCTTTTGGAGCTCAAAATGAAAAGCAGATATACTAAACAAAACTTATGAGAATGAAAGTCATCTCTCTGACTTTAAGTGAGGCTTTGCGACGTAGGGGTCAATTCTTTAGAACGGTTAATATTATTTTAAGTATTGACATGTCCCAAAAGTAATTTTCAATAGGAGATTTTGACTTAAATCGTACGTTTTTCAAAAATTTCAGCGCAAAGCCTTGCAATTTTCGAGTCGTAACTTCTAGTAAACGCAAATTCAAGTAAGGCGAATCAACTTGGCGGGTCTCGTAAAGACAAAAAATTCGTACGTTTTTCGCTTTGTTTTTCGAACAGTGAGTATTGCTTTTAAATCTTGCTATGCCCCAAAAGTATTGTTAAATAGATGATATTAATTTCAAACCGTACAATTTCAGAATTTTCATCACAAACCTACACAATTTTCTGGCCGTGAATTCTAGTAAACAACGATTCAAGCATGTTGAACGACGTGTTCACGCACATGCAAAAGATTCGTTTTTCTCTTTAAGCTTTTTATCATCATACTTAAAATCCTTCAAATACATTTTTGGTCTAATATATTTCTTGGTCGTCTTTGCCTTATCATAAAGTCATAGCTTTCGGGTAGATCGCGATTACCTGGGAAACCCGACACAATAGTGATATTTTAAAAAACTCTTTCTTCCAGCACAATCATGCTTTTAGCTGTTCGTAGATCGAGTTATGAATACACGCTGGAGACTTTGAAAGCACCAGGGAAGCGCTATAGTTGCTGAAGGCACAGCCAAGAGCAACTTAAGCTTCTTGATTGCTCTCCAAACTTCCCGCGTGCATCCATGATTCAATATACGCATGCTAGGCATGAACCAAATCTTTAAGGTCTTGGTAAAGAGCGTGGGCCAGTACGAAGAAGAGTTTTAAAGATAACTTTGTTATTCTATACCAATTGTAGCCCTGAGTATGTTTTAGAATTGGCTCTAAGTTGATTGAAATAAATAAACCGCTAATGTCACGGGAGCGAGCTCTTTTTTGGCACAATTACTCCAAGATAGCACTAAAGTTTCAAAGTTGAGCTTTGTTGAATTCACTCTAGCGTGACATCCGACATTATCGACTACTCTTCATGAAATTAGCAAGTATCCGAGACGTGTGGTTTGTCTTTATGCTCACTTAAGTTTATATCAAATTCATAGAATCGGATTTAAAACAAAGGAATCTTGTGGTTGGTTTTGTCTCTAACCGAGGAATTATGGCTGTGTTCGCTTAGATATTTCAGACAAAAAACATGCAACTTATGTGCCTGTTCAGAGGAGAACTGATTTCAAGTCATTGAAGACCTTTTTTCCCGTGAACCATCGGTTACAATGACACATAATTATATTTATTATATTATTATTATTGGACTTCAAATAGGATAACCACCAGATACCACACTAAAACATAACGGTTTCAAAGTGTATCACATTTCTGAACATGATAGACATTTCCGTCACTACATACTCAACCAAAACCATCATTTTCGATCCCTGATCCCAAGTATTTCATAGGATAGTAGATAAAATCTAGTTGCCTATTAAGTAAAAAATGGTTTTGAAGAGTGATAGTGTTTGTCCCTAGTGTAGTTACTCACTTGTCAAGGTGTTGCTGCTGACATAAGTATGTAGATCAAGCAAATGAGATCTGGAGGGCTAACCCTTCAAACGTCTGCTTTAGAAACCCTTTACGTTGGCCAGTTTACTTTGGCCAATGGGCTATTTCCAAATTACCTTTAGCCTCTTTTTCATAACAAGGCCTGGTGCTTGTATGAAAATGAGTTTAATTTGCATGTGAATAAAAACTTATAGTCCTATGAAGGGTTGTGGACCAGGGCTCGCTTTGAAAATAAAGGGCTATTTACATAAGCCAATTATCTTGTTATATCCCCAGCCGACACAGCATCATACTAAGTTTCTCAAGAAACTTACCCTCTGAGGTCTGGAATTGCTCAGCTACCGAGGCACTAATGATCTAAGACCATCTAAGATGAGCTACGTTTTAAGGAAATGGGTGTTACTAAATTTAGGCCCGCGGCCTCGACGTCCGACCTCATCAAGACCTGTAGCCATAACAGGTTAGCCAAAGGGCAATAGATTCTAAAATGTTGGAATATTGCGCTATTTTAAGTTCACAGAAGGTAAAAATGCCCATTGTCTTCACGATAGAGGATCGCTACTTGAGATATTTTTTATGACAAATCTTACTTGTCACGGAAAATAAAGGGCTATTTGGTGAGGGTCATATGAAGAATAAATAGGGTGTGGTTACATTTTCAACAACGAAGTATCGCACCGCAAAAAAAATAAACTACTCACTACTTGATGATGAGTTTAAAGGTGCAATTCCTGAAAACTATCTTAAATGTTCAAGAACTCAAAATCGACGGCAAAGAGCATGACAGGAAGCGCCACTTTCACTTTTTTCGACAAAAAATATGAACAAATTAATGTCATCGTGACACGAAGTTTCCGCTACAGGTTCCCATGTTGGAAGGATAAAAGTACCTGCCTGCTTCCATAAGCTGTGACAAGGGAGTTTAATCTTGGAAAACTTTTCCTCAAATTTTGGTCAGGAAATCTTTGAGACAACCTAAGTGTCACAACGAAGCGCAACTTCAACTTTTTTCTTCAGCAAAAATTTCATCAAAGTGACGTCGTAGTAGCGCAAATGTTTTAGCTGCAGGGTGCTATCTATGAAATGGGAGAGAGCTGCCTGCTTGCTTCCCAGTAAACTTTGATGAGGGTCTGGTTTCAAAAAACTTTCAAAAAGTCTTTTTAGCAACCTAAACGTTCTAGTTATGATATTTTTGGTTTCCCCTAATATGAAGTCATGTTATTACGAAGCAATATCTCGCTAATTGATACTAATTCTGTGACTGATCACTGAAAACCGAGTCGATTACATATCCCTTAATGGAGATTTGTAAATTTCCCTTACAACATAGTTAATTGGTTTGCATTAGAATTATAAATATTGTTACGGGAAAATTTACTGACTTTTCCCGTGTGTGTTATTCGAAACATATTTATTCGTAAACTTTCACATTTAACCATTTCAAGTCCTTTCATTTTAATAATGCAAAAAATGCATAAAAAGCACCGTTAGCTTTTGAATAGTTTTTGTTGTTACTCGCTTTCATCATATGCACCTGGTTGTCGGCACTTTTGCTATTTATTACACGGTTTTTTTAGGTAAATATAAGTGTTAATGGTCTTTCTGGAAACATTGGTTTTCATGGTAGTTAGCAGCTGAGTTTATACTCGTAACTTTAATTTCTTTTCATGCGATGGTTTCCAAACCAATCTTGCATAGATAAGCAGAAACTTTTAATTGCTTTTTCCTGAGCTGCGCTACTGCAATTAAGATAGGTATTGTTTTCTATATCAGAGCTGTAAATTCGCACCTAAGTTTCCTACGTTAATGGCCTAGAGTTTATTGCATCCGTCTTTTTAATTTTGAGATTCTTTCCGTCGTGGAAACAGATGGAATATTTAAGTAGTTTTCGTTTAACTTCAAAGAGACTTTTTCCGCTCCTTTGTGTCCTTATTCAAATATTGCGATTTGGATAACAATAGCACTTCACACCAGTTACTTCTTAAGCAAGTACCTTGTACAGCTTTAATGATTACAAACTAGAGTATGCTAGAGGTCATGTCGCTTGTTGGCCTGACCTAGAATAAAAGTACTGTGGAACCAAAGATTGTCTTATCCTTGACGTCCGTAAAAGCTCGCTCGAAGTAGATCTCCGTGTACCAGGAAATCGTGACGAGTTTCCGTTCTCGCTGCCAAGTCGTCTCTACAGAGTTATTTCCCCCAGTTGTCATTGTTCCATCCGCGAAGATTCAGTTTTCCAGTTAGTGAGCGAAAACCTATCGTCACAATATTTCGTCTCGGAGCAAAAAGAGCAGAGATCATTTAAGCCATCTTCATGAAATGAATTTCAGTATGAGCCTGCTGTAGCTGTTTCGCCGTGGGCGAGTTTGTCATTTTGAAAACTGAGATACAATTTGACATATTTTGTGATTTTTTATGTGAAACAGAGGAATGATAACCTGAAGCCAACTCTCATTGGGAAGATTAAAAGAATATCGTGATGTTAAAGAAATATATGCTCAAATGTCAATGTTTGCGGCCTGCCTGAGCTCATCTGGTCATTTTCTGAAAGCTGAGGCAAGTCACTCCAGTTTTGTCTATTTAGAAGTTTTAGTGGCTACCTAAAAAAATGAAGGCTAGGCGCAAACTAAGAAACCTAGTCATGCAAGGTCACGGCAAAGAAATTCATGATGAAGTTAAAATCTATTTGTTCGTCTCAGCCCCTTTAAGGGCACATCAAACCCTGTCCATTGGTGAGGGAAATATGTTTTTCAATAAAACACTTAGCAATTAGTTCGTTCGTCAGCGTATGCACATCCATATAAAGCACGTGGGAGGTTTTAGATAAAATAAGAAGTGTAACAGTTGCTCGCGGTATAGCCGCATGCAACATATTTTAACGCAGTACGTGATAGGTTGTTTTCCGGGGCCCAATGAGACATACGAGAAAAATGTACAGAATTAGTTAAGAAACAAATTGAAGAATAAAGATAAAAAATGTAGAGTCAGTCTCTCTCTCCCTCTCTCTTTCACCCTCTCTCTTTTCCATGCGCCTTTTTAGTGACAGAAAAAAACAGAACGTTCATTGTAATGTTTATTCTTCAATTTTCAATCTAGTGATTTAATTTGATTACACAAATAGCAAATAATTTCCAATTTTTGGCTACTCCGTCAGCTCGAGAAAGTCTAGTGACAGGCATTAATAAGCCATCCTGCACCTTGGAAAAACATTTGAGGGCTGAGACATTTCCAAATAGAACTTGGGGTACTATATCCTCGTCAGTTTCACTTCGACACTAAACCCATTTTTCAAATTTCTAAAGTGAACGGTTTGGCCACTTATATCCACGTTAGGTATGTAACTTGCAGGTGTACCATGGACTATGGTATCGGCAACAGTTGTTTGTACTTGATTCCTGAGCGTTACTGATACAATTTTTTCTGTACTTTCAGAGGTGTACAGCAAACTTTCTCCCACATCTCTTGAATCAGTCAGAGTACCTGCACCACTCAAAGCTAAGTCGGGATAGGTGATCGCGAGATGGATGAATTGCGCTGTTTCCTCCACCATTATAAGACACTTTCCGGAATTCACATCTGTTATTGGCCCATCACTTGGCAAAGAGCTCGCACTTCTAAACATGACGTAACCTGTAACTGGATGACTGAGGCCTGACCAAGACTTGGGTGATTTGAGAAATTGAACAATGTGTGCGCGATCATCCATCCTCAAGACTTTGTAGACCTTGTTACCTGCGGTGTCTTGGGCCGTTTGGAGGTCACTCAGTTGCGTATGATAAGCTGCAGTCGGTATCAAGACAGCATACTCGTAGCTGGGGTTAGCCGAACTATGTTCAAACCACGCCGTACCATACTTTCCAGATGTGCTAGTACTTCCATCATCTTTTTTGGAGGTCTGAGTTGAGACATTTACCTTTAATATTGGACTACTGGTCCTGGGTATGTAATAGAAGTTTCCTTTTGCATCTGTAAGAGAAGTGCTGGAGGACGTCGATGAGACGTGATTATAATTAGACGAAGCGTCCTTTCGTGATCCATCAACCTTGATAAACTGCGAGGAAGAAAGCTTGTCTTGAAATAATGTTGTTTGAGCAATTTTCATGTTATTTCTTTGAAGTAAAATATCACTTCCCAAGCCAACTAAAAGGTTTTCAAACATGAAAACTGACTTTTTGAATTGAAATCTGATGTTCCCTCGCCAGTCCGAGACATCATATTCCGGTTGCTTAAAATTCATGCCAAACAGTCCGTTCTTCGAGGTCATAGTGCCCCCAAAAGTGAGTCCTCCCGCAAATCCGCGTTTATTGTAGAATCTCCCGGTTGTACCTATATTTAATTCATCTATGTTTGGATTCCCCAAGGCGATAGTAGTAGCCCCGGGAATTTTGGACCAATCCCATCCGGTATCAATATCATGATGCTGAAGGGCTGCTTCGTCATTTGCGATAAGGAGAGCACCATGACTGGCAAATAATCCAAACACATTTTCGTTCGCTGAGGTTTCATAATCCCAGACAAAGTTATTGAAACCTTTTACAGTCACTGCCCAGTTCTTACGCCGATGTATGGAAAGAGCGGCGAAGTTCTTGGACCAATGACCTTCAGGGGACTGCTCTTGTGATTTGCCTTGTGATACGGCAGTAGAATTCACCTATTAAGGTAAAAGCAGACTAAAATAACATTTTGAGCATGTTTCATTTTGAGTGATGAATGCTTCATGGAAATTCAATTTGATTGTTACGCTACATTTCATTTTTTTACAATCTATTTTTAGTTTTTTTCGATTTCTTCACCGAGCTCAATATCAACCATCTTTCTTATTTTATTTTCCAAGATATGACACTATCGACATTGTTGATCCTGGCAGTTTGCAGGACGCGTGCGATATTAGAACTTCGTAATGGGCCTTGCTCACCATAGAGTATGTGGCTCAGTGGTAGAGCATCGGAGCGCGGCATCTATGGGTCTGAGGTTCGATTCCTCATGAAGACTCAGAATTTATTCTCTGTACCACGCTCGTTAGAAGACGAAAAACATCTTTCTCTGTTTCTCAACCAAGCTCCAATTTCACCACCTTTCTTATTTCATTTATTTCATTTTTTGTGACGGACAATGGTGTATGCAAAGCACGGATGGTGCTGTTGGCATCATGTTTTATAGCAGAGAGGGTCATCGCCAATTAATAATGAACATCAATAAGTTCCATTTTTAAAGGGGAACGATACTTACCGCTTCCATTATTTGCAGAGATCCCAGACTGTTGAAATAGTACTTATTTTTGTTCGGTGCTCCATCTTCTAGAAAACTTTCGACAGATGGGTCATTGTACAATCTCAGGAACCATTCTGGATTATTCAAACTGCTTACACTTACACCTGTTGGCACTGAAGTCGGTAAAGTAGTAGGATAAGCCACACTGATGTAAGCATAGGCCGGTAGATTCTTCACGAGAACCTTGTTCGAGTATTCTGGGTAACGTCCGCTTACACTGGGTGGAGTGGAGTATTTGACTGCCATGAGTCGCAGTGCTTCTAGTCCTCCTTTGATATGGTTCTCGCTTGTTGAAGATAGGGCGAACACAGTCCCTCCCAGAAGATATTGAACTAGAGCTGCATTTTGAAGGGCTGGTGGGCCGTAGGCTGATCCATAAAACGATTTATGGTGATATACCAAGTAGTCTGGCTTTATTAGTCCTCCAAGACCTTTATTGATAGATAACGCATTATTCTGCCACCGAATTAAGGCATCCATATCACGGATTTTTTCTTTGATGGCGTCATCGGTATCAGTCGGCATCACAAGCACAATAATAAGTCTATAAAGCATTAGCGTGATCATACGGTCAGCAGTTGTTCCTTGAAATTCAAAAGTTGGCGTTTGATAGATCTCTCCAAAGTCGGTGAACCACTTTGCTGTATTTATCAAATCCATCAATGTGCTTCTACTCAGCGATTCACTGAGGAGAAACAGAGAGTGCATGAACCCAGCACCGTCAAGGTTCATTTCATGGTCCAGGGATCCTAATCCACTACCATCTGTAAATCCTTGATCTTTAACAAAATCAAGAAGCTTGTTTATCCTACTCAGCCGATGGCTGTTAAGGGTTTCTATTGCAGTCTTTATTTGATCCACAGTCAGCGTAGAAGAGCTAGGTAGGCTCGACTCAAAAAATGCCTTCATATTGGCGTTTTTTCCAGCAATGGTCTTTATCGCTCTTGTTCTCCTTCTACCTGCATTGTTTAACTCTGACTGCTGTTCTGTGGCAACATCTGTAATCTCATTCGGACGAGAGCTTAGATGGTATTCTAGTGCTAATGGTAAAAGATTTTTAATCATGATATCTCCAAACTTTGTTCTAGGCTCACAATTTCTGCAGAACAAAGGAGGTCCTACAATGTCTCCAGTTACCGCATCAAAGCTTAAGTTATCGTACTCATCATGCGCTCTCTTGAATTTTCTTACAAGATCACTCCATCGTTTTTCTAGAGCCGGGCTGCGACTAGGGTAGTTAGGCGACGTTACAGTCTCATCCGAATACCAGTTCTTTAGCCGGCTTTTTATATGATCCAAATGGTTTCTTTTTTGTGTTTCAATAGTAGTAGGTGGGTCAGGGACTCTCGTGGCACCCCACCTATAAGTCTGTTGCCAAAAATCTGAGTTGTCGTACAAATCCTCACCAAATGGACTGATGGGAGGAACTATTTTGTCCCGTGATTGCTTTCTAATATTACAATTGAACTCGAGCTTGTCTATATAAACAGTTTGAGCTCCGTTTCCGATAAAGTTGACCTCATCGATAACAGTTGGGCTTTGTAAGCTATTACTTTGTGTCTTGCATTCTGCAAACGTTACCCAAATCCCACGCCATCCTTCAAAGTCATTTGCTGTAAAACCTCCAACAGTGGTAGCAGAATTTTTGAATTCCACTTGCAATGTATGTCCTGACGTCGATCCTTTGTAGATCCAGACTTTCACGCCCCCATTTCTCAGACAACTGTTAGGAATGGTAAACGTTGACGATCTTAACTGCAACGTTGATGCGCCAGTGGTTACCCATCTCAGAGATGATGATCCGTGTTTCACAGTCTTTTTATGGTTAGAAAGGCTTATCGTTCCAGTCGATGGCGAGGCAATGGTCTGAAAGCATCCTAACTGCGCTGCACTTTCAAAATCAAATGGCACATTGAAAGGGCAAGTAGATGGAGATTGGGCTGAAAGAAGAGGCGTACGAGCGGATTGGCATTTAACAACGTTCTTTAGCCTTTCTGATTCAAAAGATAACCCTTATACCAAGTGATCTAAGCTAGTGGTCAAGAAGTAGTAATGATTTTCTCTATGCCTCCTTGACGGCAATTAAACATCATTTTCAGTATCACAAATAAAGTGCCTATTCGTTTAACTCATCATATCATAGTTGCATGAAAAAGTGAAATTCAATCGATGCACCACAGCTTTGAAATTACCCCTCTTGGGTTAAAGGCAAATGGTTGGTTATTAGTGAAGCCCTACTCTCATTTAGGACTTTCTGTCTAGTTCGGACGTCTGTTAAGCGGATTTTAACCGGGTTTTTTTTTTATATATACTATAAGGCAAAACTCCAATGTGCTGAAAATTAACCTGAATAATGGCAAATGAAGATCTCCAAAAGATATGTGCTTGGCTGTCAAGTTTTCATTCCATTCTCTTTGACGAAGGGCTCACAGTCGAAAGATCAGCTTTAGAAAATCTGTAGATGCGTAATTTGCATTACCAATTCAGTTGACAATAGCAAATTATTAAAAAGTTTTCAATGCGATTCTCATATTTTGAGGAGACGTATCTTGCTGTGTTCGGCGATTACTATCATCTTGGCTTTATGATTTAATTATGATACCATATTCTCTTGGGTATGGTGCTACACTAGCTTGTCTGCCCCGCATAGGTTCTACCGTTAAGATGCCTTTTAAAAGTGACAACAGACTCACCTCGAACGCAAGTTTTAAAAACCGTCAGGAACAGGAGGAATATTTGCAGCAAAACCAAGAAGCTGAACATCTTCTTTGTTTGGGCCTGTCGATGGGTAACAATTTTCTTATTTATTTGTGGCCCATAGGACCAGTCGGATGATTGCCATAAATTGAACCATATCAGGAATATGTATTTGCCTATTGATGTGCAGATTGTGATGGGATAAATGTACGTTTGACATGCCAATCAAAATCTAACTCCTGTGATAAACGCTTCTCGCAAATCCATTGATTCACTAACGATTATAATTTAAAGCATTCTGGAGATGATCATCATAGTCAAGATCTAAATTTTTTACATGAACAACAATGCCCCAAGTTAATTATAGTTACAGTTTGAAATTTTACAAGATTCCATCGCTAGCCTTGATGTTTTTTTCCTTCTTTTGGCCATATAATTTTATAACTCTACATTAAATCGTCTATCTCAAAGAAAAACAGGATGGCGACAACGAATAAACTTATCTTGGCTGGCCTTGGTCTTTGATGTTTGATGTTTAATAACTCAAACCCTTTTGTTTAAAAGGAAACAAGATCACATCAGTTGTTCAACTTACCTCACAGGATTTGCAGGACTACTTAACTAACCTTGGTGTTTTATTTTTTGCCGCAATGTTTGATAACCACGACAGCTGTGTTAAACTTGCTCCGTGTCTCTTTTTTCAGGCTCCACGCCCAGTCATAAGAGCTAAGAACGTTGAGTAATAAAGAAATATTTGGTGCTTTTTATACCTTGTCTTTCAAATGACTCATCATTGAATCAGTGTTACAGCAGGGCAGAATTATCTCCATGACAAGTTTACAGGTGTAGAATGAAAGGACGCCCCCATGAGATATTTGGCACTTGTGACGCTATATTGACTAGTTCTTCCTCCATTGAGTTGAACTTTCCTCTTATTTTTCCACGAATTACCACAGAATCTTTTCATATGCCTTGATTTAAAATGTATCTCCTTGTAGACAACTAAGATCTAAGGTATACTGTAAACGTTCTTAACAATTTGAAGAAACGTGCCTTTACTCTAACTATATTTCACGATTTTCATTATTATTTATGACTGAGATAGAGTAAAAAAATCTGTTCCATTGTTGAGCAGGCAGTGGCCCACGTGGTGATCTCGCTGGTACATGCAGATGAACAACAAATGGTTGCTGTTGTCCGTTCTCGCAGAGCTGAAATTTTTGCGATAGCGATAAATTTCTCTCTAATCTCTCAATCTAATGATCTTTTCTTGCTATTGCGGAGTTTTTATCTTAAAAGATAGCTAGAGGAATTGATATTTCAAAGCTATTTCCCCGAAATACGATTCAAACTCTGCAAATTCATGCAAAGATGTAAAAGAGCTAAAAAAGAAACGGGCGGTATACACCTGTATACAATAGACACTCAGAGCTATTAGAACTATGACAACCGTATCTACATGTCATCTTTTTATTTACTTCTTTTAAGTAGGCTGTAGCGCTGGCTGTCACAAGTACGCTGTTGAAAAAAAGCACGACTATGTCAAGCGTGTCCTGAACAACAGGTTTTAACTTAGTTTTATAATAATAGTAAATCAATATTATCGTCCGCTAAAGCGAAAGAAAAATAAATTTCTTTAAAGAAAGTTTCGGTGACAGTTACCAGTGTTTCGTTACCCTGATGAAAACCCATCATCAGGGTGAAGCGTGGAGTGGTTTAGCGGTGGAATGTTGCAATAAATTGCATCAAAGTTCTTTGACTTTCGATACAAATCGTCATTTTTTTTTCTCCATGTGGCGATGACGCCGACTTTTCCATGATGAACATCATCTCACTCCGCACGACAGTAGGGGCTGAGGGACAGTGAAAAACAAAAGGATCTTTTGAGAAAAGGCGATGGCATATTTCGAATTCTGCGATGTTGGACAGGGCATTCCTAGCCATGAGCAAGATAGGAAAGACTTTCAAGTTTCAATGTTAAAATACCATTACTTTCTCAGTTTCATTTAATTTTTAACCAAGAATGCAAATCACAAAACCGAGGGAGAAGTCAAAAATTGGTTTCGTTCTTAGGTTTGGAAATAGTATCAACTTGCATAACATAGATTCGAAACCCCTCATCCAAAGATATGAACTCAATGCATGTAATGAGTCACCAATAAGTTTCAAGCTTCTGTTCTATCTCACCACCAACCATTCTAACCAATTAGTGTGCCGGTCGCGAAATAGAGAGGTCTGATATTTCAATCTTTATGGGAACTCATATTTTGTCCTCTTCCCACTCTCTTGCCAAACTTTGCGACTAACATCTCACTTATTTCGTTGACAGAGCTTTAATTTAGGCATCTTTCCTGATTCTTTTTTGACACACACACGACGACTTGAGGGTAAAGTTTCTTTGTTCGATACTCATAATCGTTCACAGTCGTACTTCATTCTTTTATCGCTTATGAAGGAATTAGGAGATCTCAACGGTAGAAACAGCTGATCAACGATGCTATTTCACACTTCCCTTGTGTTCTTTCTTTGGGATGTTATAATCTCCAAATACAAGGAGGGGAATTTTATTTGATCATATTTTGCATGTCCCTTTTATGACATGAAAATCTCTCAGCTGTCAGAGGTTGACAATGCTTACTCTTCAGAATTCGGGCTTACCCATGTAAACTATAATAATCGTAGCCTTTATTCTAAGATTCTTTTCCCTGTTATTTAGTTTTGGATGTCATTCCTTGTCATTAGGTGGAACAGGGATGTTATAGTAAGAAAAACTACTCTTCTTTCTTGGTCATACAGTCAAACTACAATTTCAAGTCAAGTCATATTCTTTACAGTATGCGAAGGAGAACAGGGTACTTTTCCTTTTTTTATTTTTACTGGTTCAATCCCAAACGAAAAAAAAAAAAAACAAAGAATGGGGCGGAGATCCAGATAAAAAATGAACCGTGTGACATGTAAAACTCCCCCCCACGTTTAGGGCCCTCTTGTAACAATGACCTTTCCTTGTGGAAGATGACTTCCTGTGGTTTTGATTGTTCAGTTTCTGCGTTTTCAACACATTCTTGAAAGCTGATGTAATTTTCGTTTTGAGAAGGAAACCAGGGTTTGAATTCGCCACAAAAGGTAGGTCACGGTAAATGAATACTCAGGAATTAAGAAGTTCTCATCAAATTAAAAGGGAAAAAGAAAATCAGTTAATGACGTGAGTTTTCATTTGCTTAAGCCCTTACAATAGGTCCGATGAATAATAAATGTGGTCAATGTGGAAGCTTAAGTCCATGGCATTACCTCACGAATGTTGTCCAACACTCAGGAAATCGTTAGAGCTCGATCTCTAATTACCTGTCCTTCCGTTTACCATGTATTTTCTTTCGTATCATAATAGCGATCTAGGACGTTCAAAGACCATGGTATGTTGACAGAACGCAGCTCAGAAACAAAGAAACGAGCAAAATTGATTACTTCTTCCTCTCTTAAATCTCCATCCTCATTATCTTGTGACATCCATGCACCAAGATACGTCAGTAGACCTGTGTCGCTCGAGAATTGTTTGCCTCGGAAATCGTTTTTCTAACTTTAGTTTGGCCTTAAGGGACACCTTCTCCTCTCCAAAATTTCTGCCCATCTGGATTTTTGTTTGGCCCTGAGGCATAAATGTGCCACTCGGCCATCATATGAGGATCATTAATATAAATTGATTGATTTATTGTAGTAAATCCTTGGCGGTTTTTCCTGGAGATACCAAAATCAGTACTCTCTGGGCGTTCATGCCACCTGTTTCTCTTGCTGCCACTACATCCGCAGTCCATCGGCTGTATTTGTCGCAGTTGCTCCGACATTCATCGATTCCCAGTTCGATAAAATAGTCTATAGTCCCGGTCTTTTAACTGCTTTGCTACTGCTTTCCATTAAGACATATAACCGTTGTGATCTTCCTCTGTGGCATAGACCTCTGCTTGGTGATGAATCCAGGACATGATTGGAATCACAGCAGTTAGAGCAGTTAGCCGCGGTGTAATTATGAGAGTACAGGTCTTACCTGCATCGAAGCCTTAAGTTTTTGAAGCCTTTATCACGGATGTCTTTGATATTCTGCTAAAAATTCTAATGCATTGGGCTCTTCGTCTTGAATCAGTTTGTAGAAAACCCTGGCCCAATCAGCTTTTGATATCGTTTGGCAGAGAACGGTGTTGGCAGAACGGCAGGGTATGAAATGGCAAAGATTACGACAATGACAGCGCTTTTTACCAAGAGCGTGGACAGAGTGATGTGAAGTTTCGGGGTAAGTTGATGAAGGATTGTTGACATCTTTGGATATTTCACTATTAAATAATTGTCATCTTTGATGTAAAAAAACAAACAAAATTGTCAGTAGATTTTTTGAATGATTAAAGTATATCAAGCTTCCAAATGATTGAGCTGCGAGTTCGAATAAAAAATGCACTGTGGTGGAATCTCGTTTTTTTCGTTAGGAAAGAAAAGGTTCGAAAGTAATTTTTTAAGTGTATGATTAAGATAAAAAGTCAGAGAAGGTCCCTGATCTTAATAAACTGGAGGGTAATTTTTGGCCCATTCTTCTCTAATTTAGGGCTCTTTAAAGCGAGGTCGCGTTCAAATTTGCCTCACTTCACTTCAAGTTCATATGCAGATTACACACCTCACCTACTTGTGCTTTCATTTACATAATTTACGTTCATTGATAGCTGAGAGAATCATTTAATCCTCTCACCGTTCTTACAATTTTCTATTTCTTTTCATAATTTCGGTGTGTGAGGCTGTCACCTCTTTTGTACCACTGATCTCTAGAAACGTCAAAAAAAAAAAAAAAAGATTGACAGTGAACACTGGAGAGAAAAATTGTGATACGGATAACAGTTTCTCTTTAACATGGTAACTGGCGACAAATTTTCCCCCTTTTTGTCCCAGTTCATTCCTTTTAGGTTAAAGAATCCTAAAAGAGCAATTAAATGATATATTGTGCAAAACTAAATTTTGGACGCTTCATTGACAATCATTTTGAAAACGTTCCGATCCAGGTCACGTGATGCGATACGTCACACGTGTGTAAGGCAGTGCAAAGGGTCAAGTTAAGACCTGAAAGTAATAACTTCGCCTTAGCTATCCAGAAAAGATTTCCGTTTCAAGTCCAGTGCAGGGACTTGAGGACCAAAAAGTTTGAAGGACATAGTCATGGCATCCACCTGCACAGGTTGATTAAGCTTACTTCCCACCTTCAGATGCCGAAAAAAATCGTTTTTTCTTTTATTTTACTAAACTGATTTCAAACATTTAACCTAAAGTTACCGAAAAAACTTGAAAAACGTATTTTCAAGTAATAGTTTTTAAATCAGGAAGGTGCCATAATATCGTACCTGGGTGAGTCTCTTGATGAAATTTTCGCGGCAGCCGCTCATCTTAGTGTCAGTTTTTCAATTCATTTGCACATTTTTTTGCGTCGCGAACTTTACAAATTCACATGTGGAAGCTCTTTACTTATGGAAAAATCTTTACTCACGGAAAAATCAAAAGCGGAAGAAAGTTAACTTAAAAGTAAACAAAAAAAAAAACAGGAAAAAAAAACAGACCCAAAGAAGAGTACCATTCTGTCTAGAAAAGAAAAAAATCCTTTATGAAGCCATTGGTGCTGGCGGAGCTCTACGCTGGCGTCCAGATTTCGAACAAAGAAGTCGCCGTCAAATCTAAATTGTCAAACATAATGCTAAAAACGAGGTTTCCTTTCATTTATGCAAGTATTAGCCGTGATACAAAAACATTAACAATCGCCTCGATTCTTTGTCTTGCTTCTCAGCAAATTTTCCGATTATCCATTTTTGCTGCGGGTCTTTTCTTTGCCTGTGGGAACTTTGCCCGTTGTGTCGTCCTCCTGAACGCCCCACTGAGCAATCGAGATGAAAAAAAAGCTTCTGTTACGGTTTACTCTTCCCGCGAAATCCTGATCTAGCGTCAGCGACGCTAGGAGGTCCCATCATCCCATTGGAGGCGAGATAATCACCTGGCGTGGCGCGAGTTGTTTGCGAACCTTTTATACTGACGAGCTAAAATCTCGCGTTTGATTTGGGGACGAATACATCCGCTTTGAGCGAATTTATAGGGTATATAAATTTGACCAATTTTCGTCAAATTTCGCCAAAACATCCCAAGAATAATAACAAACGAAAGCATCAGGAAATTTTGATATTTGAAATATTTGTCCAGTAGCGTCCAGTTACGCAACGCCTCCCATATTTTTAACAACTCCAACTTTAAATTTTGATATCTAGACAACCAATCAGAAAATCGAAAATGAATAAGACTGGGCAGCCAATTTGCTCGTGCTGCAGTATCCAATACCCGATAAATTCAACAAAAGAACCCTCGGTCGTTTCACGTCTTACCGGCTCCTGACACTTCCTAAAAGGAAAACTCGCTTAAATTATATTTGTATCGTAAACCGCAGTTATTAAGCTTTCTTCCGATATATCCTTTGCTAGGATTTTAGTGAAACTAGCGCGCGTACGAATTTTCACCGAAGGTAGGAAGTAACCTTAAGATTGAAGTAGAGTTAGGCCTATCAGGCGAGGAAACGGAGAACCTCAAAGCTGATCAACGATCAGCCGTTCAATCTTAAATAAATTTAATGGAAATTACCCGTGTCATGCAACCGTGCGTTGACCAAGCAGCACGTGGGTAGTTAGCATGCAGGATGAAAGTGAATTAGAAAATCCACGCAACACGCAGGCGATCATAGGTGTTCTACTATTCCTCTTTACCTCCTGACCTTCATTATTTATTTGTTTTTTTCCCTTCTCTTTCCAGTGCAAGATCACAATCTTGCGTGGATAACAAACCTGCATGCTACTGAATTTGAGACCGGTGAAAAAATAAATCTGACGTTGACTTAAAGATCTTAATCTCTGGCATGAGAATCAGCAGAAAAAAAATGTCTGACATGAGACGACAAAATGATTTATTTAACATTTATCACCAGTGCATCAAGTATCGCAATAAGCTGACTTTGATATAATATACTAAAATACATGGCATATAGGCAAAATTTAAAACCTTACACGAGAAACCGAAACAAAAACTACCTTTGGACTATATAACTTAAATCTATCAAATGCTACACCGTACAGGCCTACTCTCAACGAGATTAAACACATTTAAATTATCAGAACATTAATAAAATGATTGCTGTTTCCCTCTCTTGATGGTAAAAAATGCTGGCAACAGTTTCAACTGCACTCATCTTGACTTGTAGAATTCTTATCTAACCTGCATCCAGTACAGTATAGCAACTTTCTTAACAAAGAGTACACTCTTCTGACCTGCATTCAGTACAATAGCAACTTTCTAGACAAAGATAACACTCTTCTGAAAAGCAACTCTTGATCCTGAAAAATTTTTTTACTCTTGTATACGTCATGGAAAAGGCTTTTAATCGGTCTCCCCTATATAACCTTTATAATATGACTAACATATAGTGAAATCTGTCTGACAGGCTAATGTCTAAAAGAATGCTAAGAACTTTTATTGCTACAGGAAGTTGTTCAGCTCTTTTACCAAAAAGCAAACCCGTTGTACAGTCACAAAGCACATACATTAATAAACAAAGCCTTCTTTGCTAAATCATAAACAATGGAGAGGAAAATATCCATCTGCCATGTGGTACCTAACCTGTAACGAACTGGAATCATTCTTGATATGAAAAAAAAAAACTTTTGAATCAATTTTTCTTTTTGGAAAGATAAAAAAAGGCTCTAATTCTTTAGTTTATGACTACACACTGAGTTAGATGCCAACTATGCATTGAAACTTACAACAACTATAATCTAGAAAAAAGGAAATATCAAAACTGTGACAACAGTTTACACAACCAAGGGAGCCTTGTCATGAGTCTTTGCTGTTTGCTCTGTGAACATGGCCTGTCCAGCATAAGTACCCTGAGGGTAAGCACCCTGAGGGTAAGCACCTTGGGGGTAAGCCCCTTGGGGGTAAGCCATTGGAGCCCCTCCGCTAACCTGCATGGATGAATGAGAGACCACCACACCAGTGGGGGCCATTGTTGGCTGAGCAATAACCATCATGGGGGGATCCTAAGAGAAGCAAAGATTTGCTCAGTCATTATGTTACTCACTGCTGTTTTCAAAATAACTGGCCAGCATAAATAACTTACAAACAGAATGCCTGTCATACAAGAACATGTTGTCAATAACTCAATGAGGTATTTAAAAATGATATCATTACTAGTAGCAATGGACTACAAAATACAAAGATATGAGGCTCAATTGCTTGAGGTGAACTCAGATTCTTTCTTGTCCACCACTCCTCAAAAACTGAACATCTTTCTTAGCAGTTTCTTTTCAACAATATTTTCAACAAAATTATATGCTATTAAGATTTCTAATGTTCATGCATCATTTAGTGCTTTCAATCCTACAAATCTCTAAATGCCTCTCTACTTACAGGTGGGGCACAGCAAGTTGTAACACAGCCCAAAATTGATCCAGCCAGGGCCAAAGCAGTGGAGATGTAGCAGACAATCATGATCACAACAATCACAGCTCTGATGCTGCTCAGGTAGGAGCAGTCATCCACTGCAGTAAAGAGTGTTATTTTAGAGATATTACCTCTAACAGTGATCAGAGAGGTGGTTTATTGAGCTTTATAGAGATGAAGTAAAACTTCAATAATGTAAAAATTACCTTAATTGCTACTATTTTTATTATTGAACTACTCTTATCATTATTTGCATTGCCATTCTCCTGTAATTTTGCAGACAAGAGTTATAAAGGATTACATATATACAGTATTTTTGTTCCCCTTTCGCAGTCTGTGTTGGCTAGAAACTTAAAATTTTGACACCAAGTTACTGAAATGGGTTCTTCACCCCACTTATAAATTCACTCAACCCTTTAGTTCCCAGATCAAATTTGTAATTCTCCTTACTGTCAACCATACAATTCCTATAATGTTAGTTTAGAGAACTTAGTATTGGATCAACGAATCTTCCCCTGATTGATTTTTTTTCTTTATTCTCATAACTCATCTAGTTGATATCATATTGATATTGTAAGGAGAACGTCTGTCCTGGTCACTCATGGGAGTTAAAAGGTTAACTTAAAAAGAATATTTACACAAAGCATTGTGCAACAATGTGTAGCCGTGGGGAAGTTTTGCAGGACTCCAAAAAATCCAAAGAGCAAGAAAGAAAAGTGTTACTAAAGTAGAGAAAGATGCAAATTGCAACTTTATATGCCTTTAATTAATTGTGCAACCAGGTGTCTTCCTCTCAATTATAGCAAACAAGTTGATTTTTCAGAATGTTGATCTTGTGACACTCTGCAATAAACCTCTGCAGTTGATCCTGCTGAGAAGTTTTTGAAGAGAAGTGTTTGTAGTTTGAGCAAAATTTTTATAAAACAAAACACAAAATCCAGATACAATACTATAATAGGCCACTTCCGAGTTCTCACAGTGATCTGGTGCCAAAATTACAGCGTGAGGATGAGGCTAAGTGCAAAGTTGTTTTCATTGGTATAAAGAATAAAGTGCCCTGGTGATGAAAATGAGAGAAAATTTCCCGAATGTCAGGGTAAGAGAGTGAAAAATTATTTGTGGGAGAGAGGCATTCAGCTAAGTGATGGACACAAAGGAAAGAAAACGGCAAAACTGTTTGATTTATGCAAGAAAGCTGCAACAATGAAGCAGATCCAAATAGCAGCTCTGCTAAAGACTGCATGAGGTAATAAGGAGAAATGTGTCATTTACCAAAGCAGGAGTCATGTGGTAAACTCCTCTGCCCGGGAGGATGAATTGTTCAGTTCATTACTAGCATAGATTGCAAATAAAACTTAGCATACAATATAAACTAAAATTTACATTTGAACCCCAAGCTAAAATTCCTTCTGATTTCATTCCATATTTGAAGATTTTTGTTGTAAAAAAGGAATGGTCAGAGATAACTGCCATGGTTTCTCGATGAGCCCAGGGAATGTGTGACCCTTCCAGTTCAAGTAAAGTGTCATGTCACACATTTGAATAATTCATTATAAATGTTCCTGTGAATATTTCGCAAAGTAAACTACGACGATTTTCCTTTCACACTTTCTCTAATGGTTATTATTTCAAAGTTACGTATGTTATCTGCAATAGCAGTGAACTGACCGATTCATCCTTCCAGCTCGAGGTCATAAGTTTTCCACATTTCTTGTTGCAAACAACAGATCTACAGATTTCCATCAGCAAATTGCAGAATTACAGGTTTTTGAGTTCATTTCATAATTTACAGCTTTCAATTTCTTTGTGTTCATTTCACAAACTACAGTGAGCCCTCACTACGATTCAGCAAGAAGTAAACAACAGTTATATGATGACATCAAAACATCAAAACAACTAAGGCAAGGCTGAGCTCTGGAATGTTAGAAAAGTGGTACCTCTGCACATTAAAAATTTTTGGTACCTGAAATTTTCTCTCACTTGCTTCTAATTTCTCCTCCTACATTTTTTTTGGGGGTCTTTGGCAGAAGAAGCAATTTTGATCTGCTTCATTGCTGCAGCTTTCTTGCATAAATCAAACAGTTCTGGTTTTTTTTTCTTTGCTGCCATCACTTTACTGGATACCTCTCTCACAAATAATTTTTCACTCTCCCACATTGAATTTTGAGAAATTTTTGCTCATTTTCTTAACCATGCCACTGTATTCCTTATACTTTGCACTTAGCCTTGACCTCACACTGTAATTTTGGTACCAGATCACCGAACTGCGAGAACTCAGAAGTGGCCTACTGCAATTTAGAGAATGATCAACAGTGCAAAATTTTCTTGATCATCATTAAATATGGACAGATCACAATACAATTTGATTAATTACCACTTTGAGACACCAATAGTGCAAATTTTCACCAATATTATAATAAAAGTGACATTAACAAAGCACCTCTGATTTTAGGACAGGATGCAGAATTTCAGAAAAGCCAGATTTTGTTTTGAATTACTGAAACATTCGAAGATATAGGAGAAATGAAAAATTACACCATTACAAAATAAATGTAATTAAATAGTAGAGTCTAACATACCTTCATAAATTTGGTCACCTGGACAAACGCAAGAGTCTCCAACAGTGGTACAGTCAGAAAGATCAACTGCAACATCCCAGTAGGACAGAGCTAAAGTGACAATAAGCGATGCTGATGCAGAAATGACTGTGACAATAATGCTGAAGACCAAAAATGTAATCATCTGGAATAAATTACAAAATACAATTTAAATTAATAGCATTGTTTTGACTCTCAAAATAATCATTTATCAAAACATTTTCTCATACCTTTAAGGCTATAAACAAAGCTGTCCCACAATTTGCAAAAAAATATTCTTGAATGTGGCTATCTGAGGGTACTAAATAGTCATCTGAATCCAGAGAATTCTGTGTCTCAGATTTGCATAACTTTCCCAAATACCCCAACCCCTCATGTTTAGATCATTGTGACTATACAAACATGAAAAAGTCAATATAAAAAATGTAAGGAAATTTAATTTTCTGAAAATTTTCAGAGTCACCAGATGACAATAAAGTTTCGTGCTTTTCTTTCAGAATAACCACAAAAAAAGCTTCACAAAAACAAAATATTTGCAAAGAGTAACACTTACACAACAATGGTTCTTGGTAACACCTCCACAAATGCCAAAAATTCCACAGAGAAAGAACTAAAATATAAAAGTCACTTTTACTACAGCAAAAGTAAAAGAAGTTATGGGCATAACATTGTTCTTAAACATGCAGGTGTAGAGATTTTTTAGTTACATTTTGAGTAATCATTGCTGTGTCTATGCACAATACTGGTGGTTCTCAGCCAACAGTTGTGCTGTTTTGCTTGTGTTTCCTAATTGTAAAACAATGTCAAGAATTTCAAGAATTCCTGATTAAAAAATCGAAATTTAAGGGATGAGAATCAAATAGTACTTAGAAAAACCTGAGGGTGTTTAACCCTTTTTCTATGATCTGCACATCCTGTCATCCTTGACAATGAGTCTTGAAGTCTCCTTTACAAAACATTTCATTTTGATCTCCAGTTCTTGCATTTCTTAGAAAGTTGTCACATATCTGGGGCCATTCAATATTTTCGAGAACAGAGGAAAAGTTGAATAGATGTTGAATGAAAGTTTAAACCAATTTTAAACTTGATTCAACACGCTTTCCACAAGCTTTCAACATTTTTACGTTTTCAACAATGTTGGACGACCTGTTCAAACGCACCAAACATTTAGTTCAATAAAGCGTTGAATGCATGTTGAAGCAAATGTTGAAACTATTTAAACGGACCCTAACGCGTGCCTATCCAAAAGTTAACATTTTGGAGAAACCGGAGAAGCAAACACAATGCATGGTAAATTTTTATATGAATCATCTTTTCCCAAAATCAAGCTCCAGTGAAAGAAGGTCATTTAATAACTTACTTTCAACGAAGAAGACAATAGATGTATATTGAGTTTTTACTCTAAAATCAAGACAAAAGACGTGTGTAAACAGGTGTGCGAATCTAATTTCAAAGTGAATATGCAAATTTATCAGTGTGTAGAGAGACCTCATGTTTTATGGAATTTAAAAATAAGAAGCAAGACGAAACTGACCGAGGAACGTTTCTGGAAGATGGTTTTATTCAAAACGGTTCTTGATTATCTGTTAGTAGCGAAAAACGTGCGAATTTCTTACGTGTACGAAACCCACGAGGAAGAATTAATCTCCTTAGATCATTGTTTATTTGAATTCACGGCTGGTAAATTGCGCAGCGTTATGTTGAAAATTCTGAAAGTTCTACGTTTTGACACAAATCATCTATTAAACAATACTTTTTGGACATCTCATTACTCACACATGATATTTACCGGGCCTTGGAATCTTCATAATGTCGCTAGGCCTTACTTGAAGTCTGAAAGTTCGGTTTTCACTTTACGGCCCCAATTCGCATCGCTTCAGAGAATCGTGGTGTTGTCGGCTCGAAAGTTTGATTTGTCGCTCTTAAGACTTTGATATCCATTATCTTCCAAGAAGATTATTCTATAACATTTTTACTTTTTCTTTCTGTTCCAGAAGGTCTAAAGTGATCGGAAAGAAACGGAAAATCCGACTTGAAAATATTGAAAGTCGGCCGTGAGGACGCCATTTTTTCCATCTTGTGAACGCATAAAATGACGCCTTTCTAGTGCCCCATAGAGTCATCAAAATAACTGCGCAAAACACGGATTCTGATAAGTTTATAGATCCTCAAACAACAGAGAAAGTTTGGAGACAAAATTCTTCTTAGTGGGGGAGGTAGGGGGAAAGCGTCTCTCGCGCGAGTCCACCGCGCAGCACGGGCGCTTCAGGTGTCAATGGGAAAATTGAGTGTAACAAAGAACAACAAATCTTCCACTTTTTGCAGAGTTAGACTCATATTCCATTTTCATGTCCTCCTTCTAGGGGATTCAGGTGACATGCACTTGGCCAATGATCCTGATTTATTTCTCGTCATTCATAAATAATTCAAAATAAAAGATAAGCAAAGTCTGAATTAATTTAAGTTGAAACGTATTCAAAGTGCATATGGTAATTTTGATCAAAATGGTTTTCTTCACATATAGATTTTGAATGTGCACAGCAACTCTGGTAGTATATAGTCTATGGATCATGTGATCACTGTGTGTATTACACATTTATTCTGAACACGAAACGTTTCATGGAGACTATTTGCATGTTCAATCCGCAAGAAACGTCATCCTCTTCCCGACATTTTAAACACGCATAGAAAACAATTCTAGCTATTTAGAGATCAATTGAAAAAAGACTTGATATTTAACACTAGCGATGAGGATGAGATCCACATATTAGGGGACAACGGCGACATTAATCATCGAAATAAAAGGCGTAGCTCCACTTGATTACAAAGGTATTATCGACGGCATTAGCACTACGGTGGGAAAATAGCTTCAGACGTTTCAACACTTTCTGGTTAGCCAAAGGGGTGCAAATGACTAAGTGCCTATTGCCTCGAAGACATGATAGCTCTAAGTTGCAATGTCCGTCATGGTCTCTCGACGCTCTAAAATGGCTTTCCATGGAAGCTTCTTGCGTGAGAAACTTTAACAACTCAGTTCCTAAGGGGCGCTCGGCAGACGCGTATCCTCAAATGTCACCCGGAAAAAATGAAATCGCAGGTTAAACCGTAGGTTTCGAGGAAATAAATTAATTTACAGGTTTCACTGACATCTAAAACCCTTTCCAGAACAGAAATCAATTTCGAAAACCCTCTAACTACACCACAGATTTGCACGTAAACGAAACGAAATCTTTTCACACTCACCGGGAACCCACACCAATATGGCGTTGAGGATGTGTTGACGCCGTGGCCATAGCTCGAAAGAACGAAAGAGGGAATGATCAAAGCAACGGAAAACAACAACTGCAGAATACCAATAGAAATGGCAGCGACAGAATGGCCTCTCGTCATTCCCATTTTATACGCTGATTCTCGTTTTCTTCCTTCCTCGAGACCAGCTATTGCCAAAGACAAGCTTTGAAGACGACGTTGAAACCCCCTGGCACTTGATTGACGTTTTTTTACTGGGATACCTGTGGTAGCCCAGTCATAAAATGCCTTTGTTTTTTTGTCTTTTTACTGGGATACCTGTGGTAGCCCAGTCATAAAATGCCTTTGTTTTTTTGTCGTCTTTTTTTTTTTTTTGTTGTTTTTTTCCTCCGCCACAAAATGGAAAAATTGCGCAATAGTACCCAGAGGTCATTGGGCCCTCAACACCATGACAACTAACTGTGATCCAATGAGGTGTTTACATGCTGATCACGCGTGCTCTCTTGATGATGATTGACGTTGTCATGCACGGACAGGGCCGGGTCACATGACGAACACGAGATTTTTGCCCATAAAACTATCTTGTCAGTCGTTTTGTATTTCAACGTAATTAGATTACGATCATCTGGAGCATTATGGGGCAGACGCTCAAAATACTTATAGACGCATACACAAGTCGTATTGTTCGCGGCCAATCCACACAAAAAGATGTTATTGAGCGGTAATTTTGGATCGGACAGAATCGTGAACGCTTGAAAGCCATGAAAGCATTGAATGCCCTGTATGTCTTGTATGCCAAGTATGCCAATGTCTTAGTTGAAAACGTAAACTCGTTGTAAAAAGCAAAATCTGAAATCTGAAACCAAACTGCATATACTCTATGCAATCTACTGAACAACACTACTACTGTGAGACTGAAGAACGAGATTCAAATGGATGCAAACTGCTAGTGAAGAAAGACGCCATGTTGGATTCACTTGATGCCAGGGAACGTAGCTACGATAACAGTGCGAATGGTATTAATTTCACGATAAAAAAAAATACGATAACAGTGCGAATGGTATTAATTTCACGATCAAAAAGGTGAATCTTATGTTTGTTTTCATTGTAGTTGTATGGATATTCTTTTTTAATAAATACATGATCCAAAATCCCGTGTTTTTTGTGTATAATGTTATTATGTCAAGTATTGTTTACGCAATTGTCTTGTCACAGGCGACCCAAGGTCACGTTTCGAGAAAGAGCCAACGATTAATTCACGAACGCGTCACGCGTTGTGTGACTCAGAGTAAGTTATTCTAGGAACCGTTGAAAATTTGAACACGTTATAAGGAATAGTATAGGGAACGAAATATGGTCGATTTACAACGATAAATATTTCGAAATATGGATATTTTTCTCGAAAAATCAATAAAACTTACTCATACCCTGTGTATCCGTTGTAGTTTTGGCGATTGTTGCCGTTTTAAGCTTGCTTTACCATCACCATTATTCACGTCATCTACTTTTATTACATTGGTAAAATCTGTATTGACATCACATCAACCAACTCGCGCGCAAAGTAAGAAGACTATGTTGAAGGCTTGAAATTATATTACGATCGATTTTCATCAAGAAATGGGCCAGGAATTTTCCACAATAGTGCAAATAATCGTGAAGGCTGATCGCGGAAAAGCGATTGCGTGACGCTCGGTATGCTGTAAGATGACATGTTATTATATACCAGACGTGAAAACTCTTCAGATTCTCAGTCTGCATTTTTTACCCACTCTGCAGTCTATATTTTGTATCCGGTCTGCAGTCTGCTGTCTACATTTTGTACTAACAGGTATCCGTGGCACAAATACAGTTTATTTTTGGTTACATTTATTCGCACAACACACATAATCTACCACAAAATACCTGTGTGTGAGGTAATTCGACATTTTCATTCTTTCCCGCGTTAATAATCTTCTTTCCTTTTGTAAGAATGTTGACCACTTACAATGTTTCAAGTAATCCACCCACCCTAGAAAAAATAACTCTTGCATGCATAGCATGCCTATGTTTTGAGACAGGTGTATGCCCTTGGCCAGACTTGAGCTCACTATTTCAGTATACTAGTCCGACACGCGTAGTATCACTACACTTGATTCCACGGATCCAGTACCTTCCAGGTATCCCAGTTACCCTGCTCACAGGGTCTAGTTTTTTTTTTTTTTTCCTCCGCCACAAAATGGAAAAATTGCGCAATAGTACCCAGAGGTCATTGGGCCCTCAACACCATGACAACTAACTGTGATCCAATGAGGTGTTCACATACTGATCACGCGTGTTATCCCTCAACACCATGACAACTAACTGTGATCCAATGAGGTGTTCACATGCTGATCACGCGTGTTATCTTGATGATGATTGACCTTGTCATGCACAGACAGGGCCGGGTCACATGACAAACACGAGATTTTGCTTATAAAACTCTTTGGTCAGTTGTCTTATATTTCAACGTATTTGGATTGCGATCTCCTGGAGCATTATAGCGGAAACGCGCAAAATACTTACAGACGCATATACAAATCGTATTAATCGCGGCTAATCCACACTGAAAGATGTTATTGAGCGGTAATTTTGGAACGGATTGAGTCACGAACGCTTGAAAGCCATGAAAGCCTTGAATGCCTTGTATGCTAAGTATGCCAATGTCTTAGTTGAAAAACGTTCACTTGTTGTAAAAAGCAAAATCTGAAATCTGAAACCAAACTGCATATACTCTATGCAATCTATTGAACAACGCTACTACCGTGAGACTGAAGAACATAGCTATAAGGGATGCAAACTGCTTGTGAAGAAAGACGACATGTTGGATTCACTTGATGGCAAGGAACGTAGCTACGATAACAGTACGAATGGTATTAATTTCACGATCAGAAAGGTGAATCTTACGTTTGTTTTCATTGTAGTTGTATGGATATTCTTTTTTAATAAATATGTGATCCAGAACCCTGTGTTTTTTTGTGTATAATGTTGTTATGTTAAATATTGTTTACGCCATTGTCTTGTCACAAGCGGCCCAAGCTCACGTCTCGGTAAAAAGCCAACGATTAATTTATGAACGCGTCACGCGTTGTGTGACTCGGTGTTAAGTTACGAGAGGAACTGCACGTTATAAGGAATAGTACAGAGAACGAAGTATGGTCGATTTACAACGATTCATATTTCGAAATATGAACATTTTTCTCGTAAAGTCAATAAAAATTAATCATACCCTGTGTATCCGTTGTATTTTCTGGCGATTTCTGCCGTTTTAAGCTTGCTTTACCATCACTGTTGTTCACATCATCTACTTTTATTACGTTGATAAAATCTGTACAGACATCACACCAACCAACTCGCACGCAAAGTAAGAAGACTATATTGAAGGCTTGAAATAATATTGCGATCGATTTTCATCAAGAAATGGGCCAGGAATATTCCTCAATACTGCAAATAATCGTGAAGGCGGATCGCAGAAGAGCGATTGCGTGACGCTCGGTGAGCTGTAATATGACATGTTATTATATACCAGACGTAAAAACTCTTCAGATTCTTAGTCTACATTTTGTACCCACTCTGCAGTCTGCAGTCTATATTTTGTATCCGGTCTGCAGTCTGCTGTCTGCATTTTGTACTAACAGGTATCCGTGGCACCAATACAGTTTATTTTTGGTTACATTTATTCGCAAAACATACATAATCTACCACAAAATACCTGTGAGTGAGGTAATTTGACATTTTCGTTCTTTCCCACATTAATATTCTTTTCTCCTTTTGTAAGAATGTAGACATCACTCACAATGTTTCAAGTAATCCACCCACCCTACAAAAAAGGAACTCTTGCACGCATAGCATGCCTATGTTTTGAAATTGGTGTATGCCCTTGGCCAGACTTGAGCGCACTATTTCAGTATACTAGTTATAGTTCTCACTAGAGCTGCCCCCGCCCTACAGTACCATTTTCTTTTTTTTTTTTTGAGTTGGGCTTGTTGTTTACAGTTGTGTAGTTATGACCATTTGCGGGAAAAACGTTGATACCTTGCGGCCGTGCAAGCGATCAAATCGAGATTTTTTTTGGTTACGATCAACCGAAAACACCTACATTCTCTCTTCTCCAGTCTTCCTCTATACTAGGACAAATCTCGTGTCAAAAGTCCTCGCGCGCGTGTCTTTTTACTGGCAGCCCATGACCATTTGCGGGAAAAACGTTGATACCTTGCGGCCGTGCAAGCGATCAAATCGAGATTTTTTCTGGTTATGATCTACCGAAAATACCCACATTCCCTCTTCTCGAGTCTTCCTCTATATTACGCGGGGAGTCCTAAGGTGCCTCCTCGGGTTTTTGGCCCTCTGGGGCCAAAAACCCTGCGGGGGCAACTAGTCCGACACCCGTAGTATCACTACACTTGATTCCAAGGATCCAGTACCATCCAGGTATCCCAGTTACCCTGCTCACAGGGTCTAGTCAAGAACACGTGATCACACGAACCGTTATAGGTAATTCTTTAAATCATTTGAGCCCTCCATCACCTTCAATGTGAACAGAAGATGCGTGCTTTTGAGATAAAATTCTTTGGACGACTCCATGGATGGAATGGTAAGATGGCAGAAATGAAAAACCACAATGCACGGAAAAAAATTTCCGGGAGATCAGGAGTCTCCTTGATAGTAAATATCTTGTAAGTATATACGAATCTGAACTGTAGTAAAAATCGCGGTTGATTGCGATTCTATCATCTTTTCTGAGTCATGCTTCACTCAGGGGAATGAAGACTGAAAAAACGCTGGGAAGAGGGAAGAGAGGTAAGAGTAACCTGCGATGGACTAGAATCTCGTCTTGAGTATTCATACTCATAGTCGCATCATGCATCGTTTTCGAGAAGGTTAAAGTTGATGTATGTCGTAGTTTGGAGCCTTTCAAAGATTTGGACTGCCGCTTTGATCCTTCTTCAACAGCTCTGACCAAACGCTCTCAAACGCCCTCCAACAGTACGTGTGTTTCTCGCACTTAAAGCGATAGTGTTTGAGACCGATTATAGCCTATAAGAGGCCTACTGTTGCCTTACACAGCGTTACTATCGTATACTCAATTGTGTTGTAAATCTACTTTCCTCAGTAAAAGGAAATTTACTAATGGCGAGTATTGTATGGTAAATCTACTATCTTGATCACTGAATGAAGGAGAGATGAATTAGAGTAACTAAAGGAGTCACTTGACCAATAAATAACTCTACAATGCACACGGCGACACGCCAGGTAAGCCGGTGTCCTAGCGGATTTGGATCCCCCGGTCCAAATCTGCTAACGGATATGGACCCCCTCCGCGGATTTGGACCCCCCAACAAAACTGAGTGAAAACATCATCCTTATCGTTCTAGTAAACATGGATGATACTTTACGTTCCAGTGCGTACTAAAGTATGTTTTAATTCAGTACATGCGTATCGTTAATGCATACGAACTGGCATCCCGTCGAATGTTTCTTTTGACCAAGGGAAAATGGGCAACAATTTAGTTTAATGTCTGGAGAAAGGTCGTTTCTGAACCTTTTCCGTGATAGCCGAACACCGCTGGATTCAATAAGAGAAAAATTTGTGACACTAACTTATTTTGTCATTGTTCAATGCCCCAGTGTTGGGACGACATGGTACAGTGCGAGTTGTGCGAGGAATGGTTACACATGAGCTGCGAGGGATTTAAGACTGCCCCGGAGGACGAGTGGCTCTGCATTGTCTGCAGATCGCCAGACTCTAGACGTCTTCGTAATTGTTAAGGTGTTATTTCGGATCTCTCATCAGTTAATAATCGTTAAAATTAGAAAATAAGATTGAGTTCGATGTAATAGTTTCCACTTTTGATAAGACGTGGACATTAATGTTGATTTGCATCTGAAATTAAGCTGAGAGTTCCAATAGTTCAGAATAGAAACATTTTTACTTATCATAGGCTTTGCGAACGACTTGTAGTAGGAGTAGTTTCTTCGTTCTTGTTCAGAAACTGTTTAATGTTATTATTTTAGAAAATCAGACTGAGTTATTTTTGTGACAGGACGCAATAGTCTACTATTTTTATGACGTTTCGTGTCAATGTTGATTCGCATCAGAAGAAGCAAAGATTTATTGTAACAATTTCAATGGTTCAAATGCAGTAGTTTGTTCACATCTAATTCTTGCATATACATATATGTATGACTCGCTATAATAAATGCGGTAGAATTGGAACGAAATTGCTGTGTTGTTTTTTTTTTTACCTTTATTGATGTTGTGTTGCGATTGAAAAGAACATAGACAAAAAGCTTGCAAATAGAATTAGTAACTAAATATGATACAAAGGATGCTTAAAAGGAAAGTCTGGTGAGGGGGTCCAAATCTGCGAAGGGGTCCAAATTCGCTGTGACACCGGAAAGCAGAAGGCAGTCGATGGTTAAAAGGTGTTGATAGGCTTGTGCGACTCCTGCCATTCGCTTGTGCTTTTAAATCTTCTGACCTGAAAGCTAAGCTGTTATTAGGATATCTTTTGATGACTTTCGTTCGCGATGTGATAGTAAAGGTTAGTTTTCAGGTGTCATTTCTCCATCTGTGTGTTCTTGGTCTCCTTGAGGATTGTCAAAGCCGGATTAGATTGTGTTACCAAAGGTAATATTTTTATCTGTGTGCGCTATTTTTTTCGTTTTCAGGTATACTGTCTCTCCCGCATAAAATAACTCCAGAGATACGCTTCTCAAAACCTTATTCTCGGTATTCTTTATTCTTTAAGCATATTTGAAACTGTACGTTGAGCGTAACGAATTTGGTCTTAGGAGGCGTAAGGCTTCTCCTTTCGCGAATCCCGCTATCTCGCTGCCACAAGAGATGTTCACTCGACCGCGACAGGATGCAAATGACTCGCTTTTCGTTTTACGACCATGATGCAACGCAATCAGAGTGGGCACACCGCCTGTGTTTAAGTAGTGTACATTACTGCGAGGATCACTTTCATATTCACAATATACACAGTAACACAGTTATCTCGAACCAGATTTCTACGGGTTGTGGTCACAAAATTTTTTTTGACTAGTCAATTACATTGGCGGACCCAGACCTTGACATAGGGGGGGGGGGGGGGGGGAGGGCGTTTTTTGTCGCTTGCCTTGCCGGCTTTTTTTCCTGCTGCGATTTTTTTTTATAACCCAAAATATAGAGGAGGGGGAGGGAGGGGGCCCGGGCCCCTCCCCTAGATCCGCCGCTGAATTCTCGAAACATCGCGGCAAAAGAAGATTTGCCGCCAATGACACTCTTTCATGTTAGGTAAAGGCATTCTCGATTCAGGGGAAGAACCTTTAGTTATTAGTTAGTTGGCATCAACATCAGATTCCCTAGCGAGGTTATTGGGATTCAAATAATCTTTTTTTTCTAGGTTTCCCTCTGGATAATCAGAAGTCGCATGAAGAAAAATATAATTTAGCGAATAGCCATCATGTCGTCATCATCTTGCATGGACCAGCGAAGGTGGAAATAACCCTGTTTCAACATGGTCATCAAGAATCTACAAAGAAAAATTAGTTTGAATTAACACTCCAACAGAACTGACACGCAGCAAAATGTTTAATATCATATGTTATCGAAAGAAACCGGGGCTTGGTTCTCCTTGCCGAGATGTTGGCTTTACAAAGTGTCTCCGAAGAACCGCTGTACATATTTGCTAATACTAATTTGTTTTCAGTTAGCATTTCTCTGCGCATCTTTTTGTCGTAAGCATTCTCGTCTAGATTGTATTTGCTTGCGGTTGGCGTTTCTCGATACATTTGTTTACTGAAGGGTAGCATTCTTTCACTGGAAAACGCGCTTCTGAGGTAACACGATTCACTATTACCGCGGTACCAGTCGTACATAATTGACATTTAATTGACAAACCTCGGCTAAGCCTTCCTCAAGAACTGACATTTCGAGATAGAACTGTACACCAAGATTTTCTTCGGATTGGTGCAATTTCTACACCCCTTCAGTTACACTCGCCAGACGTCAACTTCAGAGAGCGAGAACTATGTACACGACGCTCAAAAAGAGAACAAATGACTAGCAAAAAAAAAACTTACCTCTCTAAGCACTTCCGCTGTAAGTTCGAGATAATTGTAGCTAAAACCCGATTCTTCAATCTTTGATCCGTTAACGAACAAGTGATTATCATAATGAAGTTCCTATTGAAAGAAATGAGGCAAACCAAAGCTGAAATTCGTAGTAGCACTATAAATGCAGGGAAGGGCGTAGCAGTTATGAACAAGCAGCTCGCTTCCCAAAATTAAAATTTAAAAACTAGGAAATGACAGAAAAACGAAAAATAAAACACTTTATTTGTTTAGTGCATCACTTTTTAAAGACATTTAGAGGGGGTTACAGACCAAAACAGCCTAAAAGTTCTTAGTACTAACAGCCTATTAGGACACATATCAATTTACATTGGCCTATATTCTGAAATCTTTCTTAAGATAGTCTATCAGAAAGGTACTAACTTTGATGTCCTAGATTGTTTACGTTTTGTAAATGGTCGGTAGCACACATAGTATCTAACATCAAAAACACTTTATTTGTTTAGTGCATCACTTTTTAAAGACATTTAGAGGGGGTTACAGACCAAAACAGCCTACAAGTTCTTAGTACTAACAGCCTATTAGGACACATATCAATTTATATTGGCCTATATTCTGAAATCTTTCTTAAGATAGTCTATCAGAAAGGTACTAACTTTGATGTCCTAGATTGTTTACGTTTTGTAAATGGTCGGTAGCACACACAGTATCTAACATCCATGGCTTACATGGGTTCTTAATATAATACTTCTTAGAAGTGACTGTCTGTGTTTGATAGATGTCTTCATTGACAGTCAACTGTGCTACTTTTAATTACTCATTCAGTCCTTGCCTGTCAGCTTTTCCATAAATAATTGTAGGTCTAGCAGTGATAAACTTTAATCTAAAAAGTCAAAAAGTAGATCACTTAGTGCCATCAAAACCTTAAAGTTTCCCTTAGTTTTCTCTTTGTGTTCCGTGTTTCAAACTGGTCACCAGCCATAAGTACGAGGTAAAACACAGGGAAACTAAAAGTATATGTATATGAAAGGGGACTGAGGGAATAAATTGAACCACAAAAATCATATTCAAAGCTAGTTTCAATTTTCCATCAATTATTTCATGCCCATCAAGTTTAGCTATTTCTTGTTCCACCATTAGCTTGTATTTTGCAATGTGTGTCCATGGTGATTTCTTGCCGTCTTTATTACTTATGCCCTGTTACAAGAACAGAATACAAGTGAATGAATGGAAGAATGGAGTTCGATCAACTTAATGCTGTGGCTGATCATGGAGATCTGTCTGACTATTATTCTTATGATGAGTTGGAGAATGACAATAAGTTGAGAGACCAAGAAGAGGACCATCAAGAGCTGCTAACATCAATATTTCAAAGGAAATGTTTTCACAAGCAATACAAATTAAACAAAACAGTTGTATTTCATTTTGAAATTAAACCCTAAGGGTTTTCCTTTTCATGTAAGGCAATGTAAATAAGGATAAAATAGACCCCAAGAAGAAAGCTGACCTGGGCAACAAAGTTCCTTTTCAGGCAAATAAATTTCAGAAATTGCTAGTCTGGTGGCTTGTAACACAGCTGAGCAGGTGTCCAACCCTGTTCATTGTATGCTACTAAAACAAAGTATGTGTGTATTCCCAAAATATCAATGTGATAAACCAAACAAAGTAGCTCATCAAAATAAGGTAGGAGGAAAATTTAAATTATATGTTTACCAAAATACCTACAAGAGATTGCATGATTGCGATAACCACTGGTGGCAGCCAGGAAGATATTGAGAGCACAAACATTAACCCCTCTTCAAGAAACCCTTTCACTCCCAAGAACTTACTTATGATTCTCCTCACAAAATGTCTGACATGGGATGACAAAACAATTTATTAAACTTTTATCACCACTGCATCGAGTATTGCAACAAGCTGACTTTGGTATAATATACTAAAATACATGGCATATAGGCTAAATTTAAAACCTAACACAAAAAACCGATACAAAAACTACCTTTGGTAGTATATAACTTAAATCTATAAAATGCTACACCATACAGGCCTACTCTTAACGAAATGAAATATAATTAAGTTATCAGAATACTTTTAAAATGATTGCCGTTTCTTTCTCTAGGTGGTAAAAAATACTGGCAACAATTTAAACTGCACTCATCCTCACTTGTTCAATTCTTAACTAACCTGCATCAAGTACAGTAGCAATTTTCTAAACAAAGAGAACACTCTTCTGAAGAGCAACTCTAGATCCTAAATAAATGCTTAATTTTTATATATGTCATGGACAAAGCTATCAATTGGTCTCCTCTATATAACCTATTATAAAAAAATTATTAACATAAAATGAAACCTATCTGACAGGCTAGTGTCTAAAAGAATGCTTAGAAATTTAATTGCTAAAGGAAGTTTTTCAGCTTTTTTACCAAAAAGCAACTCTGTTAAATACAGTCACATATCACATACATTAATAAACAAAGCCTTCTTTGCTAAATCATAAACAATGGAGAGGAAAATATCCGTCTGCCATAACAAACTGGAATCATTCTTCATAAAAAAATATTTTGAATCAATTTTTCTTTGTGAAAAGATAACAAAGGGCTCTAATTCTTTAGTTTATGACTGCACACTGAGTTAAATGCCAACTATGCACTGAAACTTACAACAAATTTAACCTAGAAAAAAGGAAATATCAAACTAATGTAATAAACTGTGATGACAGTTTACACAACCAAGGGAGCCTTGTCGTGAGTCTGTGCTGTTTCTTCTGTGAACATGGCCTGTCCAGCAGAAGTACCCTGGGGGTAAGCACCCTGAGGGTAAGCACCCTGAGGGTAAGCACCCTGAGGGTAAGCACTCAGAGGGTAACCACCCTGGGGGTAGGCCATTGGAGCCCCTCCGCTAACCTGCATGGATGAATGAGATACCACCACACCAGTGGGGGCCATTGTTGGCTGAGCAATAACCACCATGGGGGGATCCTAAAAGAAGCAAAGATTTGCTCAGTCATTGCGTTACTCGTTGCTGTTTTCAACATTACTGGCAAGCATAAATAACTTACAAACAGAATGCCAGTAATACTAGAATGTTGTCAATAACTCACGCAGTGAGGTATTTAACACGTATCATTACTAGTAGCAGTGGACTACAAAATACAAAGATGTGTGGTTCATTTGCTTGAGAAGGGTTCAGATTCTTTCTTGTCCACCACTCCTCAAAAACTGAACATCTTTCTTAGCAGTTTTTTTCCCCCAAGGAAAAGAACAGATTTAGTGCTTTCAATCCTACAAATCTCTAAATGTCTCTCTACTTACAGGTGGGGCACAGCAAGTTGTAACACAGCCCAAAATTGATCCAGCCAGGGCCAAAGCAGTGGAGATGTAGCAGACAATCATGATCACAATAATCACAGTTCTGACGTTGTTCAGGTAGGAGCAGTCATCCACGGCTGTAAAGAGTGTCATTTTAGAGATAATACCTCTGACAGTGATCAGAGAGGTGGTTCATTGAGTTACAGAGATGACATAAAACTTATAATAATTATTATATAAAAATTACCTTAATTAATTATATTTTTTATTATTGAACTACCATTATCATTATTAGCATTGCCATTCTCCTGTAATTTTGTGGACAAGAGTTATAAAGGATTACATATATACAGTATTTTTGTCTCCCTTTTGCAGTCTGTGTTGGCTAGAAACTTGAAAATTTTGACACCGAGTTACTGAAATGGGTTCTTCACCCCACTTATAAATTCACTCAACCCTTTAATTCCCAGATCAAATTTGTAATTCTCCTTACTGTCAACCATACAATTCTTATAATGTTAGTTTAGAGAACTTAGTATTGGATCAACAAATCTTCCCCTAATTGATTTTTTTCCTTTATTCTCATAACTCATCTAGTTGATATCATATTGATATTATATGGGGAACTTCTGTCCTGGTCACTCATGGGAGTTAAAAGGTTAACTTAAAAAGAATATTTACACAAAGCATTGTGCAACAATGTGTAGCCATGGGGAAGTTTTGCAGGACTCCAAAAAATCCAAAGAGCAAGAAAGAAAAGTGATACTAAAGTAGAGAAAGATGCAAATTGCAACTTTATATGCATTTAATTGTGCAACCAAGTGTCTTCCTCTCAATTATAGCAAACACGTTGATTTTTCAGGATGTTGATCTTGTGACACTCTGCAATAAATCTCAGCAGTCGATCCTGCTGAGAAGTTTTTGAAGAGAAGTGTTTGTAGTTTGAGCAAAAGTGTGATAAAACAAATCACAAAATCCAGATACAAAACTTAATTGCAATTTTGGGAATGATCTTTGTTATATATGGACAGATCACAATACAATTTAATTAATTACCATTTTGAGACACCAGTAGTGCAAATTTTCACCAATATTATAATAAAACTGACATTAACAAAGCACCTCTGATCATATTTTAGCACAGGATGCAGAATTTCAGAAAAGCTAGATTTTGTTTTGAATAACTGGAATGTTAAGAAATATAGGAGAAATGAAAAAATTACACCATTACAAAATAAATGTTATTAAATGGTAGAGTCTAACATACCTCCATAACTGTTGCCATCTGAGCAATCATAAACATCACTTGTAACATTCCACACAGTCAGAGCTATAGTGACAACAATCGACGCTATTGCAGAAATGACTGTGACAATAATGCTGAAGACCAAAAATGCAACCATCTGGAATAAATTACAAAATATAATTTAGATTAATAGCATTCAGTTTTCACTCTCAAATAATCATTTATAACATAAATTTTCATTTATGTCTCAGATTTGCATAACTTTCCCAAATTCCTCTACCTTCCCTCTCATATTTAGATCATTGCGACTATACAAACATGAAAAAGTCTTCAATATGAAAAATGTAAGGAAATATGCCATAATTTTCTGACAATTTTCAGAGTCACCAGATAACAAAAACGTTTCATTCTTTTCTTTCAGAACAACCACAAAAAAAAGCTTTACAAAAACAAAATATTTGCAAAGAGTAACACTTACACAACAATGGTTCTTGGTAACACCTCCACAAATGCCAAAAATTGCACAGAGAAAGAACTATAATATAAAAGTCACTTTTAATACAGCATAAGTAAAAAAAGTTATGAGCATAGCATTGTTCTTAAATACACAGGTGAATAGGTTTTGGAATATCATTTAAGTAATTGTTGCTGTGCCTAAGCATGACACTGGTGGTCCTCAACCTTTAAACAATTGTGCTGTTTTGTCTGTGTTTCCTAATTGTAAAATAATGTCTACAGTATCAAGAATTCCTGATAAAAAAATTAAAATTTAAGGGATGAGAATCAAACTACCCAGAAAAACCTAAGGGAGTTTAACCCTTTCACTATGATCTGCACATCCTGTCACCCTTAACAATGAGTCTTGAAGTCTCCTTTACGAAGCATTTTATTATAATCTCCATTTCTTGCATTTCTTGAAAACTTGTCAAATATCTGGGTTATGTTCTTAGAGGTGAGGAGCTCTGTCTCAGAGTAGTTAGTAATTGAGAGTAACTTAGAGTTATCATTAAGTTATCATTTTTAACACAAAGTCTGTAAATTTTTACTTCCATTTGAAATGACGAAGTTTTTTAAATCACAGAAGTAAATGACTAAAAGAGTACTGCAAGTGTCCCTTTTTCACCACACTCAACTCCTAATGTTGGGCATGTACTAAAACTTGAAACAGCAAAATGAAATGAAACAAGCAAAACAAGCAAAACCACTGAAACAACCAAAATGAAACGATCGAAACAAAACAAACCTTATGACAAATATTGCCAAAATATCATACAGGAAAAAACAGTCAATAATCATATAATAATAATGATGATGATGATAAAATGACTGCCCCTGGGAGTCAGGTATCAACCCTCATATTTGTCTCATTACAATTTAGGTCTACTCCTGGTCTACCTTGCGAGGAAATTCAATTATCTCTCGATTGCCATTAGCTTGGTATAAGGCATCAACAAAACCTTAATTTAAAAATGTAATAAGTGTATTAGAATTAAAATGTCGCGAAATGAGTACGCTTCATGGTTACTGAGTGTAATTGGAGAACCATGTAATTCACAACTCAGAATATGTGATATTTACATAACTTGTTTTTACTCGAACGAAGATGAATCAAATTAAAACTTGACTTTATGAGTCACACTCTAGGAATTGAATCGACCGACTAGGATCCGAGCGCGATCGCACATAAAGTAGATGAATCAACTGTTGTAACACATGTTTTAACACGTAGGCGAACTGACATATGAGACGTAGGCGAATCGACTCTAACCGTGGGCTAACAGACCGTAGGCGAAACGACCCGTAGGCGAAACGACCGTAATTCCTGGTAGTATAGTCTATGGATCATGGGATCACTGCGCGCATTACACATTATTTTATTCTAGTCACGGAACGTTTCATGGAGACTATTTTCACGTCCAATCCCCATGAAACATCATCCTCTTCCTGACATTTAAAACACGTACAGAAAACAATTCGGAGATCAACTGAAAGAAGACTCGATACTTAACACTGACGACGAGGATGAGATCCACAAATTAAAGCACAATGGCGGCAATAAACATGGCTTCAGTCATTTCAACACTTTCTGGTAACCAAAGGAGTGCATGGCAAATGAGCGAGTGCCTACTTCCCCGGAGACATAATAGCTCTAAGCTACGTTGTCTGTCGTAGTCTCTCGGCGCTCCAAAATTGCTTGCCGATGAAGCTTCTTGCGTGAGAAACTTAAGAACTAAATTCTTAAGGAGCGCTCAGCAGTCCGGAAAAAATGTTTAAATTGCAGGTTTAATTTGAAGTTTTGACTGAGGAAATAAATTAATTTACAGGTTTCACTGACATCTAAAACCCTTCCCAGAACATAAATCAATTTCGAAAACCCTCTATCTACACCACAGATTTGCAAGTAAACGAAAACAAAATCTTTCCACACTCACCGGAAACCCAGTCCAATATGGCGTCATGGATGTGTTGACGTGTTGGCTGTTATAACTCGAAAGAACGAAAGAGGGAATGATCAAAGCAACGGAAAACAATAACTGCAGAGTACCAATAGAAATAGCTGCGATAGAATGGCCTCTCGTCATTCCCATCTTCGCGGCTGATTTTCGCTTCTTTTCTTTCTCGAGACAACCGATTGCCGAAAGCAAGATTCGAAGATTGACTTTTTTTCAAGAATACGTGATCTCACGAAAAATGATAGGTTGCAGTCAAATTCCTCAAATCAATAATCTTTATGAGCGGAAGATGCGTGCTTCTGCGGTCAAATTCCTTGGATGATGCAATGGATGGAATGGTAGAATGGGAGAAATGAAAAACCACAATGCACGGAAAAAATTTTTGGATTAATGTCAGTATTTGGGCGACTACCCGCCTACCCCTCCCCTAACTCAACAACTGTCAATTGACAACAATTTGAGGTTAATGTTGGGTTAAGGGAGGGGTAGGTGGGCATTTGCCCAGATACTGATATTGATCCAAATTTTTTAGGGCCTGTTTATATGGAGGTGGGGGACCTCAGGTAGGTAAGGTAACTCGCCTGGCCGTGGTCGAAAAATATAACGCGTTTACATGCATCTTATAACCCCGGGGTGCTGGGGTGAGGTTTCTTGAGGTTGTTGTTGCACTTGCAATTAGGGAGTTTGAGCAGAGGCGTCCCAAGCTCACATCTTGAAAAAGACGAAAGATTAATTCTCAGACACATATGTATTTATTCATGAGAGCGTCACGGGTTGTGTTGCGCGGTGTTTGATTTCGCGAGGAACCGTAGACTTTAACACGTTATACGGAATAGTTTGGGAAACCAGGTGTGGTCGATTTAAAACGCTAAAACGCTAAATATTCCGTTGCGGTTTCTGATTTCTGCCATGAGACGCCTAAGAAATGTACAAAGTTTTAAAAAATACATGTTTCGCTGGGTTACCCCACCTTGACACGTTTACATAGCAAATTGTCACCCCGGCTGACAGGATTACCCTACCTGGCAGACCGGGCAACCCGCCTAGGCGGGTCACCCCACCTATCATGTTAACGTGATCAAAATAAAATAAGAATTTATATGGACAGGCGGGGTATCCCACCTAGGCGGGTTACCTCACCTACCTGGGGTCCCCCACCTCCATGTAAACAGGCCCTGAGAGGCCACGAGTCTCCTTGAACGTCTGTAAGTACATATGAGTCTGAACTAAAGTAAAAATCGCGGTTGACTGCGATTCTATTATCCATCCGCTGTCTTGCTTCACCCAGGGGAATAAAAGGTACTGGTTGACTGTCAGGGAAGACTGAAAAAACGCTGAGAAGAAGAAAGAGAGGTAAGAGTAACCTGCTATGGACTAGAATCTCGTCTTGAGTATTAATACTCATAAATAAAGGGGTAAGTTTCTAAAGAAACTGTGGTGCTGCGTCGGTGGGAGAGTATAGCAGGTAATTTAGTGTTAACAACTGGGTTGAAAACGTAAATTAGCCACCGTAAAGGGTAAAAAAGCTGACGTTTCGAGCGTTAGCCCTTCGTCAGAGCGAACCAATCGCTCTGACGAAGGGCTAACGCTCGAAACGTCAGCTTTTTTACCCTTTACGGTGGCTAATTTACGTTTTCAACCCAGTTGTTAACACTAAATTACCTGCTATTAATACTCATAGTCGCATCATGCATCTCAACTCTAAAAAAAAAGATTCTCGAGTGCGGGCCTTCCGGCATCTTTAGGCCAAATGGGTCATCGTCTGCTTACAACACCTCTTTCTCAGTCATTAAAATATAAACTTCTTTTTCCTCTTATCCAAAATTGAAGCTGACAAACCCTCAAAGGACTTAACGATAAATAGAACAAAAACTACCTATTCATTCAAGCTGTGCAAGCACCTGAGTTTCAAACACAATGTTCAGACTGAACTAATCCTGAATGAACCTGGATGAAACGTTTCCAGCACTGAGCGAAAATCGCCAACCACCCGAACCTGCCTTTAATCCGTTATGTTTTGTTTTTGTTTCTGATATTGCTAGACTGTGTAACAAGCTCTCTACGGGTACCTCTGTATCCCTCGCCCTTTCTTGTCCAGATACCTGGAACGGCATTTATTTCAAAAGCTACGTGCCTTACACGTGTCTCAAAAAGCTACATGCCTTACACAAGTTATCTCGAACCAGATTTCTACAGGTTGTGGTCATTTTTGTATATTTGATGAGTAAATTACATTGGCAGATCCAGACCTTGAGTTTTTTGTCGCTTGCCCTGCCGGCTTTTCTTCCTTCTGCGATTCTATTTTTTTTTAACTCAAAATAGGGAGGGGGGGCCCGGGCCCCTCCCCTAGATCCACCACTGAATTATCGAAACATCCCGGCAAAAGAAGATTTGCCACTAGGGGGAAGAACCTTAAGTTATTAGTTCACATCAACATCAGATTCCTTGGCGAGATTATTGGGATCCAGATTAATCGCTTTCCCTCTGGATGATCAAAAGTCACAAGAGGAATTATTTAATTTAGTGAATCGCCATCATGTCGTCATTATCTTGCATGGACCAGTGAAGGTGGAAATAACCCTGTTTCAACATAATCATCAAGAACCTACAAAGAAAAATTATGTTGAGTGAACACTCAAATAGAACTGACACGCAGCAATGGGTTAAAGGTCACATGTTATCGAAAGAAATCGGGGCTTGATTGTCCCTGAACGCCTGGATATTGGCTTTATAAATCAAGTGTCTCCGAAAAACCGCTGTACATAATTGCTAACGCTGGATTGTTTTCAGTTAGCATTTCTCTGTATCTTTTTGCGGTAAGCATTCTCGTCTAGATTGCATTTGCTCGGGGTTAGCGTTTCTCGATACATTTGTTGATTGTATGGTAGTATTCGTTCACTGGATAACGCGCTTCTGAGGTAACACGATTCACCATTACCGCGGTACCACATAATTCGCACACAATTCGCACATAATTGACATTTAATTGACAAACCTCGGCCAAACCTCCCTCAAGGACTGACATTTAGCGATAGAACTGTACACCATGATTTTCTCCGGATTGGCGCAATTTCTTCACCCCTTCAAGTACACTCGCCAGATGTCAACCTCAGAGAGAGAGAATTATGTACATTATGAACACGATGCTAAAAAACAGAGAACAAATGACTAGCATAAAATAAATTTTCTAACTCTTACCTCCCTAAGCACATCCGCCGTAAGTCCGGGATAATTGTAGCTAAACCCGATTCTTCAATCTTTGATCCATTAACGAACAAGTGACTATCATAAAGAACTTCCTATTGAACGAAATGAGGCAAACCAGAGCTGAAAGTCCTTTGAGGGTCTACAATCACAGTAGCACTATAAATGCAGGGAAGGGCGTGGCCGTTATGAAAGGTCTGTTAGTAATGAACTTTTAATGCAACCTAGATCGTATACTGAGACCTACAGAGACAGAGCATTCGCTGTTCAGGCACCAAGAGAATGGAACTTAATACCCTATAAAATTCGAAAGTCTAACACCACCTCAATTTTTAAAAAGCACTTAAGACGTTCCTGTTTAGTAAATATTAATATTAATAACAGACCATTATTTTTATAGATTTATATATATTGCTTTAGATTTAATTTTCTTTTTTAATCATTGTGAATTTTAGCTATGTTTAAGCATCATATAAAAAGACATGGCTGGCTTTAGTTTTGTTTTTCTTTTTTAATCCGTATGAATTTTAGCTATGTTTACCCTTCTGAGGGTAAAGATGTGTTAAACTGGTTAAAGTTTAGCCTTTAACTTCCGGAAGAAATTAACATGTAATCTTTTTTTCCCATAATATCCTTACATTATTCAGCAAACAGGTAATGAGAATACTCAAACTTGCTACTAGCTGTCAAGAACATTTGTAGCCACTAAAAAGGAGAATTAACAATCATATTTTGGGGGTTAAAGGTCTCAGGTGTCACTCTTGTTGGTTAAGTTGAACACATCACCACTGCTGCCATGGCTGATCAGATGCCATAGTGCTCGACAAACATCAATGACATGAACAGTGCTCATCTTCAGGTCCTTAGTCCAAAGCAAGGGGAAGAAATTTATTATCAAAGTTGATTTCATTAGAATCAAAAGGCAAGCAACAATTGTACATTAAAATAGTTAATTGTATGGTAAGAGGATCTTTCGACAAGAGTTGACGACAAAAAAGATTAAAGGGGGTAAATTTCTCAAGGAACTGTGTGCTGCGTCATTGAGAGAGTATAACAGGGTAATTAAGTATTATCAACTGAGCTGATAACGTAAATTGACCACCGTGAAGAGTTTAAAAGCTGGCGTTTCGAGTGTTAGCCCTTTGTCAAAGCGATAAATTTCCCTGTTACTCTAATTACTCCTCTCACCAAAAAGATGTGAGTTTTGAAAAACTGAGAAATGACAAAAAAAGGAAAAATTTTATTTGTTTAGTGCATCACTTTTTAAAGGCATTCAGAAAGTGTTACAGACCAAAACAGCCTACAAGTACTTAGTACTAATAGCCTGTTAGAAGTCGCATATCAATTTACATTGGCCTATATCCTAAAATGTTTCTTAAGATAGTCCATCAGAAAGGTGCTAACTTTGATGTCCTTGAGTGTTTAATAAGCTCTGTAAATGGTCGGTAGCACATACAACGTGGGTTCTTAATATAATACTTCTTAGAAGTGACTGTCTGTGTTTGATAGATGTCTTCATTGACAGTCAACTGTGCTACTTTTAATTACTCACTCCTGTCAGCTTTTCCATAAGTAATTGTTGGTCTAACAATGATAAAGTTTAATTAATCTAAAAAGACAAAAAATATATCATTTATACCATCAACACCTTAAATTTTTCCTGTGGTTTTCTCTTTGTGTTCTGTGTTTCAAACTGGTCACCAGCCATAAGTATGAAATAAAACACAGGGAAACTAAAAGTACATGTAATGAAAGGGGACTGAGGGAATAAATTGAACCATAAAAATCATATTCAAGGCTAATGTCAATTTTCCATCAATTATTTCATACCCACCAAGTTTAGCTATTTCTTGTTCCACCATCAGCTTGTATTTTGCAATACATGTCCATGGTGATTTCTTGCTGTCTGCGTTACTTATGCCCTGTTACTAGAACAGAATATAAGTGAATGAATGGAAGAATGGAGTTCAATCAAGTCAATGCTGGGGCTGATCATGGAGATCTATCTGACTATTATTCTTATGATAAGTAGGAGAATGACAACAAGTTGAGAGACCAAGAAGAGGACTGCTAAGAGTTACTAACATCAATATTTCAAAAGAAATGTTTTCACAAGCAATGCAAATTAAACAAAACCATCGTAGTTCATTTTGAAATTAAATCCTAAGGGTTTTCCTTTTCATATAAGGGCAAAGTAAATAAGGATAATTAAATAGACCCCAAGAGGAAAGCTAACCTGGGCAACAAAGTTCCTTTTCAGGCGAATAAATTTCAGAAATTGCTAGCCTGGTGGCTTGTTACACAGCTGAGCAGGTGTCCAGCCCTGTTCATTGTATGCTACTAACACAAAATATGTGTGTATTCACAAAATACCAATGTAATAAGCCAAACAAAGTGGCTTTTCAAAGCAAGGTAGGAGGAAAATTCAAATTATTAGTTTACCAAAATACCAAGAGTTTATGGACACAGCAAGAGATTGCATGATTGTGATAACTGCTGGTAGCAACCAGAAAGATATTGAGGGCACCAACACTAACCCCTCTTCATGAAACCCTTTCACTCCCAAGAACTTACTTATGATTCTCCTCACAGTCTCCAAAATGTCTGACATGAAATGACGAAATGATTTATTAAACTTTTATCACCAGTGCATCAAGTATGTACAAGCTGACTTTGATAAAATATACTAAAATACCAGGCATATTGGCTAAATTTATAACCTAACATGAGAAAATAAAAAAAAAAAGTTCAGACTACAGAACTTAAATCTATAAAATGCTACACTGTACAGGCCTACTCTCAACTCAATTACGTTATCAGAATATTAACAAAATGATTGCTGTTCCCTTTTCTTGGTAGTAAAAAATGCTGGCAACAATTTCAACTGTGCCCATCTTGACTTGCTGAATTCTTATCTAACCTGCATCCAATACAGTAGCAACTTTCTAAACAAAGAGAACACTCTTCTGAAAAGCAACTCTAGATCCTAAATAAATGTGTTATTTTTGTATAGGTCGTGGAAGAAGCTTCCAATTGGTCTCCTCGATATAACCTTTGTAAAATGACTAACATAAAGTGAAACTGGTCTGACAGGCTAAAAGAATGCTAAGAAATTTAATTGCTACAGTAAGTTCTTCTGCTTTTTTACCAAAAAGCAACTCCGTTGTATAGTCACGTATCACATACACTAATAAACAAAGTCCTCTTTGCTAAATCATAGACAATGGAGGGAATAATATCCATCTGCCACGTGGCACTTAACTGGTAACGAACTGGAATCATTATTGATAAAAAAAATATTTTGAATTAATTTTCCTTTGCAAAAAAGATAAAATGGGGCTCTAATTCTTTAGTTTATGACTGCACACTGAGTTAGATGCCAATTATGCCCTGAAACTTACAACGACTATAATCTAGTAAAAAGGAAATATCAAAACTAACATAATAAACTGTGATGACAGTTTACACAAATAAGGAAGCCTTGTCATGAGTCTCTGCTGTTTGTTCTGTGAACATGGCTTGTCCAGCAGAAGTACCCTGGGGGTAAGCACCCAGAGAGTAAGCACCCTGGCAGTAAGCCATTGGAGCCCCTCCGCTAACCTGCATGGATGAATGAGAGACCACCATGCCAGTGGGGGCCATTGTTGGCTGAGCAATAACCATCATGGGGGGATCCTAAAAGAAACAAAGATTTGCTCAGTTAGTTAGTTTTGTTAGCTGTTTTCAACATTACTGGCCAGCATAAATAACTTATATACAGAATGTCTGTCATAAAAGAACATGTTGTCAATAACTCAGTGAGGTATTGTAGCAATATGCTACAAAATACAAAGATATGTGGTTCATATATGTGGTTTGCTTGAGATGGGTTCAGATTCTTTCTTGTCAACCACTCCTCAAAAACTGAACATCTTTCTTCGCAGTTTTTTTTTTTCAACAATAAGGAAAATTGTGCTATTAAGATTTATAAAGTTCAAGTATCATTTAGTGCTTTCAATCCTACAAATCTCTAAATGCCTCTCTACTTACAGGTGGGGCATAGCAAATTGTAATACAGCCCAAAATTGATCCAGTCACAGCCAAAGCAAAGGAGATGTAGCAGACAAACATGACCACAATAATCACAGTTCTGATGCTCTTCAGGTAGGAGCAGTCATCCACTGCAGTAAAGAATGTCAATTTAGAGATAATACTTTTAACAGTGATCAGAGAGGTGGTTCATTGAGCTTTACAGAGATGAAGTAAGCTTAAATAATAAAAACTTGGTTAGTTGCTAATATTTTCATCATTGAACTACCCTTGTCATTATTAGCATCACAATTCTCCTGTAATTTTGTGGAAAAGAGAGGCTAATAAAGGATTACATGTAAACAGTATTGTTGTCTTCCTTTTGCAGTCTGTGTTGGCTAGAAACTAAATTTTGACACCATGCAACTTACTGAAATGGGTTCCTCATCCCCATTTACAAATTCACATAACTTAAGAGGAATATTTACACAAAGCATTGTGCAACAATGTGTAGCCATGGGGAAGCTTTGCAGGACTCCAAAAAATCCAGAGAGCAAGAAAGAAAAGCGATATTAAAGTAGAGAAAGATGCAAATTGCAACTTTATATGCCTTAAATTGTGCTACCAAGTGTCTTCCTCTCAATTGTAACAAACAAGTTGATTTTTCAGAATGTTGATCTTGTGATCCTATAAATCCCAGCAGTTGATCCTGCTAAGAGGTTTTTGAAGAGAAGTGTCTTTAGTTTGAGCAAAATTTTAATAAAACAAATCACAAAATCCAGATACAAAACTATAATTGTAATTTTGAGAATGATCAACAGTGCAAAATTTTCTTGATCTTTGTTATATATAGACAGATCACAATGCGATTTAACTAATTGCCATTTTGAGACACCAATAGTGCAAATTATCATCAATATTATAATACCACTGACATTAACAAAGCACCTCTGATCATATCTTAGAACAGGATGCAGAATTTCAGAAAAGCTAGATTTTGTTTTGAATTACTAGTCAGAGTGTTCAAAGATAGAAAAAAGGAAAATTAAACCATATTTACAAAATAAACTTAATTAAATGAATGAAGAGCCACCACCACCTTACTCTGAAGCACTTGGAGTTATTTGAGTAATCAAGTGCTGTTTACGTGGACATTTCCACTATAATCATTATGTACATTTGACATTTAGCTTAAAGGTACAGTTTTTATTAGAGAAAATTATTATGTGAGTGCTGTTTACGTGGACATTTCCGCTAAAATCATTATGTACATTTGACATTTAGCTTAAAGGTACAGTTTTTATTAAGAGAAAGATATTACACGAGTTAAGAGTAAGAAAGAACGATGGAGAAGACATATCTTAGGACTCAAGATAGACCTAAATAACTAACATCAACATGACATCAATTTTCATCAATCCATGAACAGTTTTGCCATTTTTGTAAACCTCAAGCTCCCTTTAGATCTTACTTTAGCTGCTAGCATGATTGATATTTCCTGTACTGCTTTATTTCTATTTATATCTTTTAAAAACATACCTCCATAACTGATGCCATCGAGACAATAGCAAGACCCTCCCAAAGTGGTACAGTCCGAAAGGTCAACTGCAATATCCCAGTAGGACAGAGCTAAAGTGACAGTAATGGATGCTGCCGCAGAAATGATTGCGGTAATAATGCTGAAGACCAAAAATGTAACCATCTGGAATAAATTACGAAATATAATTTAAATTAATAGCATTTTTTTGACTCTCAAAATAATCATTTATCAAAACATTTTGTCCATACCTTTAAGGCAATAAACAAAACTGTCCCACAATTTGCAGGAAAATGTTCTCGAATGTGGCGATCTGAGGGTATTAGATAATCATCTGAGTCCTGAGAATTCTGTGTCTCGGGTTGCATAACTTTCCCAAATTCCCCCTTCCTCCCCCCTCTCATGTTTAGTTCATTGAGACTATAAAAACATGAAAAAGTCTTCAATATGAAAAATGTAAGGAAATGACAATTTTCAGAGTCACAAGATGACCATAGAGTTTCATCCTTTTCTTTCGGAATAACCATAAAAAAGCTTCACAAAAACAAAATATTTGCAAAGAATAACACTTACACAACAATGCTTCTTGGTAACACCTCCAGCAAAGCCAAAAATTCCACAGATAAAGAACTATAATATAAAGTCACTTTTAATACAGCAAAAGTAAAAGAGGTTATGAGCATAACAATGTTCCTAAACACACAGGTGGAGAGATTTTGGAACATCATCATCAATACTGGTGGTTTTCAACCTTGAAACAATAGTGCTGTTTTGCTTGTGTTTCCTAATTGTAAAATAATATCTACAGTGTCAAGAATTCCTGATTAAAAAATTGAAATTTAAGGGATGGGAATGAAAAAGTATCAAGAAAAACCTGAGGGTGTTCTCTATGATCTGCACATCCTGTCACCCTTAACAACGAGTCTTTAAGTCTCCTTATCAAAGTGTTTGTTTTAATCTCCATTTCTTGCATTTCTTGAAAACTTGTCTAATATCTGGGTTATATTCTTAGAGATAAGGAGCTCTGTCTCAGAGTAGCTAATAACTGAGAGTAACTTAGAGTTATCATTAAGTTATGATTTTTAGCACAAAGTCTGTAAATGTTTACTTTCATTTGCGATGAAGAAGTTTTTTAAATCACAGAAGTAAATGATAAAAAGAGTACTTCAAGCTTCCATTTTTCACCACACTCAACTCCTAGTGTTGGACACCTAATAAAACTTGAAACAGCAAAATGAAATGAAACAAGCAAAACAAACAAAACCACTGAAAAGACCAAAATGAAATTATCAAAACGAAACAAACCTAACAACAAAAAATGGCCAAAATATCACACAAGTCAATAATCATAAAATAATAATAATTGGATGATAATATGACTGCCTCGGGGAGTCAGGTATTAACCCTCATATTTGTCTTATTACAATTTAGGTCTACTCCTGGTCTACCTTGTGAGGAAATTCAATTATCTCTCAATTGCCATCAACTTGGTAAAAGGCATCTATAAAACCTTAATTAAAAAAAAGAAAATTAGGAAATAAATTATGGACATAAACGTTGTTGATGAATACAAAAATCTGTTTCTTCCTATCCTTTCCTTGTATGCTTTGGTATTCCATATGGCTGGCATTCTGTCCTGGAAACTGCATGTAATTATCAAATTATGGCTTCAACTGCTTACATGATGGCAAAAAAATTTTTTTTGTGAGACAGCCTTAGTATTTAAAGCCTTAAATGCAAGAGAATATCTGAAGTGAAATCTTCATGTTCTGCAACATTTTATCCTCTACTCATCTAAATTGCGGTAGTGGTTTTGTTTTGGTCATGACAGTCATTTCATTTTAGCCTCGACTGTTGTTTTTTTTGCTCATTTTTCCTTTTTCATTCAGTTGTTTTGTTTTGCTGTTTCAGGTTTTAGTATATACCCTAGGTAATGTTGAGTGTGGAAATTAAAAAGCCATTTCAATGTATAAGAGAAATTAAGTGTAACAAAGAACAACAGATCTTAACACCACTTTTTGCAGAGTTAGACCCATATTCCGTTCTCATATCCTCCTTTTACCACCACAATCACCTGTTGGTGTGGTAGGAAGGGGATTCCAGTGACATGCAACTGCGTATTGTAATTTTGAATGAAACGGTTTTCTCCAGATTCTGAATATGCACAGCAACTCTGGTAGTATATAGTCTAAGGATCATGTGATCATGAAGAAAAGTAAAATGGTTTCCACGTTTACATAGCCTGATGTAAACACGCGGGAGGTTGGGAGAACACTCGATAAGCTGGAAACCACGACGCGAAGCATTAGGTTATGTAAACACGGCTATGTAAACACGGAAACCATTTTATATTTCTTTTATAAAATAACTAATGAAAGAGGAACGAAAACCGTGTATACATACGCTCACGTAAAATGGTTTTATGGCCAATCAGAGCGCGCGTACTATTTGAATTATTTTATAATTGTGTGCATTGCACATTTATTCAGATCACGAAACGTTTCTTGGAGACTACTTGCATGTCCAATCCGCATGAAACGTCATCTTCTTTCTGACATTTATAATACGTATAAAAAAAAGATCTAGCTATTTAGATATCAATTGAAGATTTATTGATATTTAACACTGACGACGAGGATGAGATCTACCAACTAGAGGACAATGGCGGCAGTAAACATCGAAAGAAAAAGCGCACCTCCACTCGATTGCAAAGGTATATTCAACGGCATTAGCAACACGGTGGAAATAATGGCTTTGGTCGTTTCAACATTTTCTGGTAACCGAAGGAGTGGCAAATAAATGAGTGCCTATTTCCCCGGAGACATGATATCTCTAGGCTGCGTTTTCTGTCGTAATCACTCGACGCTCCAAAATGGCTTCCCAATGAAGCTTCTTGCGTGAGAAACTTAAAAACTCAATCCCTAAGGGTCGCTTCGCAGACGCGTGTACTCAAATGTCACCCGGAAAAATGTTTAAACTGCAGGTTTACTAAAGGTTTCGAGGAAATAAATTGAATTACAGGTTTAACTGACATCTAAAACCCTTTCCAGAGCAGAAATCAATTTCGAAAACCCTCAATCTACACCACAGATTTGCAAGTAAACGGAACGAAATCTTTCTACACTCACCGGAAACCCACTCCAATATGGAGTTATGGATGTTTTGACGCCGTGACCATAACTCAAAAGAACGAAAGAAGTAATGATCAAAATAACGGAAAACAACGACTGCAGAGTACCGATAGTAATGGCAGCGATAGCATGGCCACTCGTCATTCCCATCTTAACAGCTGATTCTCGCTTCTTCCCTTCCTCGAGACTACCGCTTGCTAAAGACGAAGTTAAAAATGACTATTTTCTCCAAGAACACGTGATTACACGAAAAATGTTAGGTTGCACTCAAATTCCTCAAATCGTTTAAGCTCTCCACCACCTTTAATGCGAACAGATGCGTGCTTTTGAGATCAAATTCCTCGGACGATTCCATGGATGGGATGGTCGAATGGGAAATGAAAAACCGCAATAGACAGACAAAATTTTTCAAGAGACCACAAGTCTCCTTGAAAGTCTGTAAGTATATATATGAGTTTGAACTGGAGTAAGAATCGCGGTTGACTGCGATTCTATTATCCTTTCGCTGTCTTGCTCCACCCAGGGGAATAAAGGGTACCGGTGAACTGTCGGGGAAGACTGACAAAACGCTGAGAAGAAGAAAGAGAGGTAAGAGTAACCTGCGATGGACTAGAATATGGTCTTGAATCGCATCCTGCATCTCAACCCTAAAAAAAGGATTCTGGAGTGGGGGCCTTCCGGCTTCTTTGAAGCCAAAATGGGTCATCGTCCGCTTCAAACACCTCTTTCTTAATCATTAAAATATAAACTTCTTTTTCCTCTTATCCAAAATTAAAGCTGACAAATCTTCAAAGGACTTAACGATAGATAGAACAAAAACTATATATTCATTCAATCTGTGCAAACACCTGAGTTTCAAACACAATGGTCAGATTGAACTGATCCTGAAGGCACCTGAATGAAACGTTTCCAGCACTGAGCGAAAATCGCCAACCACCCGAACCTGCCTTTAGTCCGTTTTGTTTCGTTTTTGTTTCTGATACTGCTAGAGCGAATAACAAGCTCTCTCGGGGTACCTCTGTCACCCTCGCCCTATCTTGTCCCAATACCTAGAACAACGGCGTTTATTTCAAGCGACATTCAAAAGCTACATGCCTTACTCGTGTCTCCTGACAAAACGAAAACAAATACACTATAACAAAAGTTATCTCGAACCAGGTTTCCACAGGTTGTGGTCATTATATTTTGTTTGACGAGTCAATTACATTGGCGGATCGAGACCTTGAGTTTTTTGTCGCTTGCCCTGCCGGCTTTTCTTCCTTCTGCGATCCTAATTTTTTTCTCCTCAAAATAAGGAGGGGGCCCCGGGTCCCCCGGGTCCCCCGCGCCCCTCCTATAGATCCGCCACTGAATTATCGAAACATCCCGGCAAAAGAAGATTTGCCGCCAGGGAAGGAACCTTTAGTTATTAGTTGACATTACAATCAGATTCCCTGGCGAGATTATTGGGATTCAAACTAATCATTTCTTTTCTCGGTTTCCCTCTAGATGATCAGAAGTCACGTGAGGAATTATTTAATTTAGCGAATCGCCATCATGTCGTCATCATCTTGCATGGACCAACGAAGGTGGAAATAACCCTGTTTCAACATAATCATCAAGAACCTATGAAGAAAAATTATTTTGAATGAACACTCAAACAGAAATGACACGCAGCAATGGGTGTAAGGTCACATGTTATCGAAAGAAATCGGGGCTTGGTTGTCCTTGAACGCCTGGATATTGGCTTTACAAATCGAGAGTCTTCGAAAAACCGCTGTACATAATTGCTAACGCTGGATTGTTTTCAGTTAGCATTTCTCTGTGCATCTTTTTGCCGTGAGCATTCTCGTCTAGATTGTATTTGCTTGCAGTTAGCATTTCTCGATACATTTGTTTACTGAAGGGTAGCATTCTTTCACTGGATAACGCGTTTCTGAGGTAACACGATTCACCATTACCGCGGTACCAGTCGCACATAATTGACATTTAATTGACAAACCTGGCGAAATCTCCCTCAAGAACTGACATTTCGCGATGGAACTGTACGCTATGATTTTCTTCGGATTGGCGCAATTTCTACACCACTTCAATTACACTCGCCAGATGACAACCTCAGAGAGTGAGACCTACGTACACGACGCTCAGAAACAGAGGACAAATGACTGGAAAAAAATAAATTTTCTAAATCTTACCTCCTTAAGCACTTCCGGTGTAAGTTCGGGATAATTGTAGCTAAAACCCGATTCTTCAATCTTTGATCCATTGACGAACAAGTGATTATCATAAAGAAGTTCCTATTGAACGAAATGAGGCAAACCAGAGCTAAAATTCGTCATCTTCAATCACAGTAGCACTATAAGTGCAGGGAAGGGCGTGGTGGTTATGAACAAGGAGCTCGCTTCCCGGTGGTTACTCGTCCCAAAAGCCGGGCTTTTTTTAGTTTGTCGCGTTTACATTCCAGCGTGAGACATAAAGGGTCACTTATTTACACGGTGTATAACCCAAACCACAGTTTTATCTAATTAATGGGCTTCCGGCTTTCCCTCTAAAAGGGTTGATTTAAGTAAATAAATGTCCCTTCATTGTTAGCTTTCGGCCCTCTTGACACTGTTCACAATAATAAACGTTCAGATAAATGGTACAGCTAAATTGAGGATTGTCTGAGACACAGTTTTGTTAAACAACGGCTAAACTTTGTTTAAATAACCGGCCATAAGGATTTTGAAATCAAAACAATAACAAAAATCAGAAAACCAAACAGACTATCTTGTTTTGAGCTTTGGCCCGCGGTTGGCCCGCGGTGCTACTCTTTCAGGTGTAGAAGCAGATTTTAAATATGGCCTAGAGCTGTTTAAGCTAACAGGGCTTTCAAGGATCGGGAACTCACCTGATCCAAATAAGGACTAAGGGGGGTACTGTGGATACCATCTTTCTCACAAGCTGCAGACCAAGGCTCCAAGTGTTTTTCGTTGGAATCATCAACAGTGCCTGCCATGTTCAGCTAAACCGTTAGGAAAAAAAAAGTAAACACTATTATTTCAAACTGCTTTTTTTTCCTTTAAAATCATGGAAAGTAACGTGGGCATTCTTTCAGCTCGTAATCCTTCTCTAATTATGCGTGACAAGCGAACAGGGGGTGAAAGTAAGGAGAGCGATCTAATCCACTAACCGGTGTCCTAACTGATTTGGACCCCATGGTCCAAATCTGCGGACGGAAATGAACCCCCGCGTGTCTTTATCCGCAAGCGGACTTGGACCGGGGGGACTAAATCCTCTGTGACACCGGCATACCCATCAGTTTAACTGTTCTCAGTCACGCACTTCAGCAACGTACTAATTTACCCCTGACCCCTTGGAAGTGCAGTGGGCTACGCATTAAATCTCAGCCACTTAGGGTAAAGGACGATCTTTCTGGTCGTATTTTTCAGCCATTGGATGGAAAAGGCAAACAAACCCGATATTGGCCAACGCTTTTAATTAGGTCGGCTTCGTCATCTTAGAAAGTATGGACACAACGACAAAGGGGGGCGGCAATGGCTCCAAATGAAAAGTGAAGAATGACTTGTTTTCTATTGGTAAAATATTTAGTCTGGGCGTTGTTCTCCTCACTCCTTTGCCCTGTGACTAGTTTCAGAAACTCGCACCTCTCTACCAATCACGAACCCAATTTAAGCCAATGGCTGTTTTGGACTCTTTCCAGCCCTTTCCCCACAGACAGTTTCCTGGAGATAGCACTGCTTTCTCGTTTACTCCTTTTGATATTTTATTTCCTCCCTATTTATACAATACTGTCACATGCGCACAATGTCAAGTTGCCATAGCTTACCCGTGCCATATTGGATAAAACCGTTCCAAAATAGTCGTGTTCAATTCCAAATATCTCACAAACAATGTCTGTGATACTTCCCTGGGCTGAGAAAAAAAATGGCCATTAAGTCATGATGCATGAACTTCAGTAACGTCTTGTCTCAAAAATCACATGCAATATTCATCCCATTCCACCGTGAGGTCATGTGCAATTGGTTTCTTGCGAGCGTTCTAAAGATCTTAAGAAGGTGCAACTTTCCCGTTATTATTCGTCTCCTGAAACAAATGATCAATTTTGAAAATATTCTTCTTTTCACAGTGTAAGGAGTTCGAGAAGGATGTTACACCCTTGTCTAGATTTATCAGAAGTGATCAAGTTTCCCTAGTAAATTACTCATCGCTCATTTTTTTACAATTTTTTCTGGAATTAGCACTTATGCAAAAAGAAAAGGCAATATTTTATTTGACTATGGAAACTTCTGAGGGTAAAGATGTGTGAAACTGGTTAACCCTTTAACTCCCGAAAGTGATTAACAAGGTACTTCTCACTATAATATCTAAACATTATCCAGCAAACAGGTTATGAGACTATTCAAATTTACCAGAAGGGAGAATTAACAATCAGATTTTGGGAGTTAAAGAGTTAAAGTTTAGCCTTTAACTTCCACAAGAGATTAACATGTAATCTTTTTTTCCCATAATATCCATACATTATTCAGCAACAGGTAATGAGGATACTCAAACTTTAAATTATTGCAACTAGCTTTCAAGAAAATTTGTAGCCACTAAAAAGGAGAATTAACAATCATATTTTGGGGGTTACAGGTCTTACAGGTGTCACTCTTGTCGGCTAAGTTGAACACATCACCACTGCTGCCATGGCTGGTCAGATGCCATAGTGCTCGACAAACATCAATGACATGAACAGTGCTCATCTTCAGGTCCTTAGTCCAAAGCAGCTGGAGGAAAAAAAGTATTATTAAAGTTGATTTCATTAGAATCAAAAGGCAGGCAACAATAGTTGATAAAAACAGTCAGTAACATGGTGAGATGATCTTTTGACAAGAGTTGACCTCAAAAAAGATTAAAGGGTTAAGTTTCTACAGAAACTGTGGTGCTGCATGGGTGGGAGAGTAACAGGGTAACCAAGTATAATCAACTGAGTTGATAACATAAATTGACCACTGTAAAGAGTTAAAAAGCTGACGTTTTGAGCATTAGCCCTTCGTCAGAGTTAGTACTTGAAATGTCAGCTTTTAAACTCTTTACAGTGGCCAGTTTGCATTATCAACTCAGCTGATAATACTAATTACCCTAAAAAGGACTGACTTATTGGTGACAGCGACCAAAATTTTAACAATTGAAAATAAGCAGAAGTCTTTATCTTCATTTTCATTTACCAGATGTCTCCTTGGCAGTCATTGTTTGCTCTCCTAATACAATGGGCTTTTTCACCTGAAAACTATTAGATATAGAGCTACCCTCCATTCCCACTGCTGTCTCAACTCTTCCCATGACCATAAGAAACATAAGTTTGCTTTCCAATCAATTACTTGTTACTGAGCTCATGGCATGAACAATACCAAACAAAAGCTGCAAAGGAGACTTGATCTTCACTCTGATGACGATTAGTCTTTCTCAGATTTCAAAACATCATCAGTCACTGTCCCTGACAACATTACCTTTCAGAAGTACCTTAGTTATCTTTAAACCACACCCTTAAAATAAACAAGCATCATAATTCATTGTCCTTAAAAACAATCCCTTTCAGAATTACCTCAGCTACCTTTTTGTTTAAACCACACCTGTAAATGAAAAGTCAATTTCAAGTCTGCAGTTACCTTCATTTTCTCCTCCATTTGCTTATAAACAGCACCTATAATTAACCTTGGCACTGCAAATTGATGAATGTCTAAGTTATAATGGTGCACAGTTAATATTATCTCCAAAAGGGACCACTACATCAATTTTCCCCTCTTCTTCCTATGACCTCTCTCACCAAAAATATGTGATTTTTGAAAAACTGAGAAATGACAGAAAAATGAAAAATTTTATTTGTTTAGTGCATCACTTTTTAGAGGCATTCAGAAAGTGTTACAGACTAAAACAACCTACAAGTACCTAGAACTAATAACCTATTAGGATTCACATATCAATTTACATTGGCCTACATCCTAAAATGTTTCATAAGATAGTCTATCAGAAAGGTGCTAACTTTGATGTCCTTGAGTGTCTAATATGTTCTGTAAATGGTCTGTAGCACATACAACATGCAACATCCATGGCTTACGTGGGTTCTTAATATAATACTTCTTAGAAGTGACTGTCTGTGTTTGATTGATGTCTTCATTGACAGTCAACTGTGCTATTTTTAATTACTCACTCAGTCCTTGCCTGTCAGCTTTTCCATAAATAATTGCTGGTCTAACAACAATAAAGTTTAATCTAAAAAGACAAAAAATATATCATTTAATGCTATCAACAACTTAAATTTTTCCTGTGGTTTTTTTTTTGTGTGTGTTCTCTGGTTCAAACTGGTCATCAGTCAAAAATATATGGTATATCATAGGGAAACTAAAAGTACATGTTATGAAAGGGGACTGAGGGAATAAATTGAACTGCAAAGATCATATTTGAAGCTAGTCTCAGTTTTCCATAAACCATACCCATCAAGTTTGGCTATTTCTTGTTCCACCATCAGCTTGTATTTTGCAATGTGTGTCCATGGTGATTTCTTGCTGTCTTCATTACTTATGCCCTGTTACAAGAACAGATTATAGGTGAATGAACAGAAGAATGGAGTTCATTTGAGTCAGTGCTGCCGCTGATCATGGAGATCTATCTGACTATTATTCTTATGATGATTTGGAGAATGACAATAAATTGAGAGACCAAGAAGAGGACTGCTAAGAGTTGCTAATATCAATCTTTCCATGGAAATGTTTTGACTGAACAATACAAATTAAACAAAACATTTATTGTTCATTTTGCAATTGAACACTAGAGGGTTTTCCTTTTCATGTAAGGGCAAAGTAAATGATGATAAAATTGACCCCAAGAAGAAAACTGACTAGGCAACAAAGTTCCTTTTCAGGTAAATAAGTTTCAGAAATTCCTAACCTGCTGGCTTCTAACACAGCCAACACTGTTTATTTTATGCTACTGCCACAAAGTACATGTGTATTCACAAAATACCAATGAGATAAGCCAATAATGCAGTGCATCAAGGTAGAAGGAAAATTCAAATTATTAGTGTAGCATAAATACAAAGTGTTTATGGACACAGCAAGAGACTGCATGATTGTGATAACAGCTGGTAGCAGCCAGGAAGATATTGAGAGCACAAACATTAACCCCTCTTCCTGAAACCCTTTCACTCCCAATAAATTACTTATAATTCTCTTTACAGTCTTACATACATTTCCAATGATGTTAGTTCTGAGAGGTGGTGTGGGATTGACTTGTGTCAATGTTGTAAGGAGAAAATCTGTACTGGTCAGTCACAGGAGTGAAAGCCAGTTAACCTATTTTCAAGGTTCTCACCTTATCGCAGGAATACACCTGAGCTGTGGAAATCTCAATGTATCTCTTCACATTACTTTCCCGTGCTTGCTTTGCACAATTTATGCTCAGTTTGAACACCCCATCTGCATAAACCTATCCAGGATTAATTCAAAAGTCCTTTAATAAATTTCTCTTACAATGGGTAGCTGGTTCATTACTATCCAACAGGGAAAATGAGAGATACATGTATATGTACATGTACACTGTATGTAAACATGGAAAAAGTCCATCCAAAAAATACTTCTGAATCTAAAATATCCTGTTACCTTAACATACCCTTATCTAACGTAACACAACTGTAAACCAATTAAGGAGAACTTACATATAATATTTTCTGCCATTTATTTATAAATTAGATGAATGAAACAATATAATTTGAGTGTTAGTCACCTCCTCAGACTGTCCATATCTGGTCTCTGCAGCACAGTTTATACAAATATCAAAATCACCTCCAGAGTCACGGAAAGCTGACTCTACACTAGCTGAGTAAAAATCAAGTAGATTGTAAAATGCAAAAAAAAACAGTGAGCTACAGATTTGCACCCATCAATTTGATTTATCAATGATTTCATGAAAAAGGTAAAAAATTGTAATTTATGAGTTTATATACAAGATTGCTTGCTATGGCAAAATATTAAATTACAAGATGAATTCATAAGTAACCAAACATTGCACTTGTTTCCTTTATCAAGTCCTGTGATTGATCAAACTCAAAATCACTTTCCAAACCAATCAGATGAAATGGACTTGGAGTAACCAGAATTGGCACTTGGTAACCTGCATTTTTCTGTGTCTTGATGCACTTTACTATTTTATCTCATCATCTACTTGAGATACAAACTGTTCTTCAGATTGCCTGCTGTGATTTTGGCTGTGAAATTCAAAGGCCCTCGAACAAATGAAGCTTTTTGATGGAATAGGGCCTACTAATTCCTACTGACAGTTCATTCATGCTCAATTATTTAAGTCATGCTCTTGACCTCATGCATAATTTAGTACTGAATACATTTGATACTTACCAGGATGAATGAGATTGGCACTCTTAAATTCCACACTTTCATGATTAAATGCTGCCTGTAAAGAAAATAAGTTTGCATATAGTATAAAGGAGTTATTAATAAACACTATAAGGATTCACAATGTAAGATGAGGTTACTAAATTCAAGACAAAAATATATTTCAGTTATGATAATTGTTACATAAGAAAAGCAAGATAACTCTTACTTTATGTCTTTCATTCAACCAAGCTGTTTGTGGTGGAACTTTATCAACAGCCCTAATCTTTAAGACAAATAACAACAAACTTGAAAATGTTACAATAGTAACAACAGTTAGCTGATGAATGAGGAAGGGTGTCTTTAAATCAATTTCAGCTGGATGAGAAATTAGGACTGCCCCAGTGTGCAAGTACCAGGTGATAGGCAGAAAAAAATTACAGTTGCTGATAATAGTGCAAACACAAGAAGCCATGCCTAACCCTGCAAAGCCTTTTTTTATAGCAGTAATAATCTATTAGAAAATTGTTCAAATTATTCAGAGTCTCAAATAGTACTTTGAAATAATTATCATTCCTTTGTGGAGCACTGATCAATTGTAAATGGTTGAAAAAAAAGACTCAGATTCTTTTGTACACAAAGAATTGCCCAACTAACAAAGGTGAAGGAACTAACAATGTCTCTGGCAATTAGTGACATAAAAAATTTTACCATCTCTTTGAAAGAACAGATTTATATTGATACTGCCCTAGTGTTATATATTATCCAAGTTAAAATAAGAATGCTCCAAACAAGATTCTTTGGTCCACATTAATTTTGTCATCGCTAACAAAATAAAATAACAGCCTTTTTATAGTCTAACCTTCGAACACAGCTTGTGCTCAACAAGGTAGCACACAAGGTTGCGGCCAACAAATCCCAATCCTGAAAAAAAGAAAAAAAAAAGCATCACAATAACATCTAGTCTGAATAATAATAATAAGGTTAGGGTTAATTAAACCCTATAATAAAGACTTAACTCTTTAACTCCCATGAGTGACCAAGAAAGAATTTCTCCTCACAATACCGGTACAAAATCAACCAGATAAGTGATAAGAACAAAGAAAACTATCAATTTGGGGATAATTGATCCGATACTAAATTCTCAGAAGTAACATTATAAAAATTATATAGATGACAGTAAGGAGAATTACAAATTTGATCTGGGAGTTAAAGGGTTAAAAGCTTATTTCTCCTGATTCTAATCCTAATTCTTTATAATTAACCAATTATGAACTTTTTAAAATTATGAACTTTTTTTAGTTGAAATTTTATTTTCATGCAGGAAAGAGGTTATTCTTCAGAAAATTCTTAATTTCCTTTGTCCCTGAACCTAGTAAGTCTTATTCTCGTAATCATACAAAGGATACAAAGGAAAGAAGAATCTAGTAGATGCATCTGTTGTTGGTAAAATGTTTTGCAATGAAATTAATATCCAACTGCACCATAAATTTCATTCATGGATAATGATGTAAAAAATCAGTTAGTTTTAATAGAACCCTCTCTGTCAAAAGAAAAAAGAAAGTTTGAGATTCCTGGGAGTTTAATTTAACCTAACAATATATGATCCAAACATATGCTTCAAGGAAAACAGCTAAGCTATTCAGAATCTACGTATGAATTACTCTCCCTTCCACTCTCATCTCCCCCTGATTGATTTTTTCCTTTTCTTCTTCTCATCCTTACAGTTACTAATGTGAAACCAAGGTGAACAAGAACAGGCCTTTGGGTCTAAAGCTATCAAATGAACAGGCGTGCCATGCTTCGTTTTTCACCCCAACCCCAAGCGTAATACAGAAACAATATCTATGTATAGCGATTAATTATATTCTTCCGGTATTGAATATTTGAACATGCACAGAGTGACTTCTATCATCCTCTACATCAATGCGGCGAAATTGTAAACTGTAGGAGCAATTTGAAGTAAAACAAATTTACTTTAGATAATCACAAAGCCTGCAAATTAATTCATAGAGAATTGAATTATAAGTACAGATTAATCATATCTTAATTTGTTTACCTATGAATCGATTTTATCTTGAATAATTGCTTTAACGGGATTACCCAGGTGCAATATAATTAAGTACAATTAGTGATAAATTGATCGAGGGTTACCACTGCTGCTTCGGAGGAAAAAAGTAACATGACAATCGAGTCAAAGCAGTCAGTAGCCCGTTAATGGTTGGAAAACACCTTATGCGATAGTACACTTGCATTTAAATCTCACTGGACAGTAATCATCCATTTAAATCAGATATAACATGGTGCACTTACCGCCAAGTATCAAAACTTTTGGTTTTGATGCCATTATCTTTGGCATAAAATCTTCTCCAATGGGCCCGCTACAAGGGAGAATGGAAGATAATGCTTTTAGGTTACACATTTCGAATGTGAATGCCAGAATCAATTTACCAGCGTCGCGAGTTGATCATGAAAAATAAGCTTAACAATCGCGAAAAGCACCAAGGGCAGTCTAGAGAAGTGCGAGGGAATGTTGAGAAGATAGGTGACCCTGTTATCTTGTCCTTACCCGCAGACCTTCGAGTTTTTCGCTATTTTCTATCATGCATGAAGGAGATACGAAACCAAAAGGTGTGCACAGACTCAATAAGAAATACTCGAGCGAAACTCTTATGTGACTCGAAGAAAAACAGATGGGGTTGTGAAGAAAACCGCTGGCCACCAGCTTTTATATATGTCGGCGTATCAACATCTAGATCTTGGGATATAGATTTCCTATGAATTTTCGAAAACGCCTTCTTTCTGAAGGTTACTAGATATTTTCCGACGCATGATTTGATAAATTCTTTGCTTTTAAAGTGGCAGTTAAAAATCTTATTCAGATATTACAATCAAGCGAACTAGTGTTAAAAAGATTTCCTCATGTACCGCCCTAATGTGATTTCTTAACGATTGAAGTCGGGAATCTAAGAAATAATTGCTAAAGCAAGCGTGTTCGAAGCTACAACTGAGATTTTGGAGGCTTTCTATGAACACTTTCTAAAAAACAAGAGCAAGCAAGTGAAGTTCTGGCGGGAAGGGTTTCTATATACGGGAACTTCGCGTAAGCTCAATAATTTTTATTAGGGAGAAATTTATACTTGATCACAAAGCTTTTGGCCTTGAATAAATATAAAATCTTCAGATACTTTCAATTGTGATATATTAGAATCAAAATATATTTTTAGGAATCACACTAAATGTAAATGGTTTTTATTCAGGGATGCTAAGGTAAATGAAATACGTTTCATCTATATGTCTTTGATCAGAAAAGTACTTTCCTTCTACTAGTAGATCACGTGGTCAAACAACAACGGCGTCCAAATGCAAAGGAAGTTCTAAACGATCGACGAGAACCAACCATGTGCTTCCGCTGCTTGTTTCCGGCCTTCTTGCAGCCTGAATATTTGTGATGGCTTAACTTTTTCAAGGATACTTTTTTCCAGGAGACAGACGATCACTTAAGGGATCAAATTGCGGAACACGTTCACCAGGGTAAGTAAGATTTTGTCGCGATTTCCAGGGCTGCCGAGCATAAGTTATAAGGAAAATTCTCGCTTCCGTGTTGTTCTTTTCCTTCTGAGTGCTGGATGTTTGTATGGGTTACGAGCCATGTTTTGATTTACTTCTCCGCTTTAAACTGTGTAATTTCGAAAGCTAAGTAATTTGAATACCTGCTCAATTATTTTTAAGGGAGCAATTTTGCGAGTTCATCCTTTAAATTGAAGTTTCCTGAACCGGTAGTTTGTATGTTATGTAGACGCGTTTGTATTTTGCATAAATTAGATACTCCGGATGTGAGCGGTTGAATGGCGTGTGTTTCTCAATTTTTCCAGCCCCATTCCATAAGCCCTACACTTGTATATTTAAACCTTAAGATTGATATTTATTCTTAGTGACTTTGATATTTTTTAGTCCATTTCTGTGGTATTATGCACATGGTTTGTTAAAATCATGTACATGTCAAGTTGTGTATTTACACGATCGGTCGTCTTCGATTTCAAATTTCGTCTCAATGATTTCAAGCTGGCATGGTCTCAACAACCAAGTAACTTAACGTAATTAAAACTATTTTTCTAATCCTTTCTACTCACTTCAGAGACATATATTGTTTATATATTAACTCAGGTGTAAAGTTTTGTTTTGCGTTGATGTGTGCTGTGTGTTCAACCTGCGGAATCAAGATGGCGGAATTGACTTCCGGACAATCAAGATTTACGCGTAGCAGGCCTTTCGCGATCGTTTCGAATTTTTGCTAATATTGTGACACTCAGCATTCTTCTTACATCAGCGAATCAGGGTGATTAAATTGTTTCTTCCGTGATGATGAAATATTGTATTCTAGATCAACTTGCTACAGAAAAACTCCAGGTTTTAACATGTATGCATGTCGACAACGTAAACTTTGTATACACATATGTGTACTTTAGGATAGGATAAATATTGGACTGTCAATAATTTTTTTGATTATGAGCATGTTTTTGGCCTACTTTTGCTCGGTGTAACATTCACTGATCGTTGCTTTTCTTGCTCCAAAATTATACCTGAAACACTCAGAAGTTAGTGAACATGCTAATATGTACTTGTACCATATGTTGTCTTTTTTACAATTTGCAATCTTGAAACTTACTTTACATGAAGTGAGTGTAAAATCATAGTAAATTTTTTACGTTTAAGTCATGCTTGGTTTTCATTTATCTTGGGAAATTGTTGTGGAGAATTTCACTGCATCAATTTGACTCTCACTTTTAAGAAATCGTGTGAAAATTAAAAGAATTGTGTTCTTCAAACCTCCATTCTTGAGTCATTAAAATAGTGGAACAATTGGAAACACAAATAGCAAGGAAGAGTCGGCTTCCTCCATTGAGAGTCATGGGAAACTCAAAAATTTCCTGTAAAAATGTTCGTATTTGCCACGCAGGACACTTCTGGTAATTTATGAAATAACCCTCAGTTATAATTACAGTGTAAGGTATATTTCTCCTTATAGTATGTACACATTCAATGTTCGATGAGACTTATCAAATTTGATTCAACAGAAGCATCAAATGCATGTAAAAGCATGTTTTGACAGACATTGTAAAATTGTCTTCATACCACAACAGTGTGTTTTACATGTATATTATCCATGTGTACTCAGAGATGTATTATATACAAATCAATCAGTGTACACTCACCTTAGTTACATTCAAATCCTGAATGATTTTAGTAGCTTTAATTTATTAACCCTGTGACCCTTAAGAGTGACCCGCTAGCATCTAATTTCCCTTAACATTATCACCCCTGAATTGCACATTAAGGCCTAAAAATTGATGGAAATAATCACCAACTAAAGAAGCTCTTGATTGTTAAACAAATTCTCTTTGTCAGCATCTAAGGAAATGTTTAGAGAAAAGTTAAGAGATTATGCATACTGATGTTATGCTGTAAAAGGCTTTATAACTGTATTGATGAGATTTTTTTTTGTAGAGAATACCATGCATTTCAATCTTTAAATGTAGGTTTCCCTTTCATCTACAGAATATATTGATCATTATGAAAGAGAAGGAAAAGTCCTCATTAGTAGACCTGGGAAAGCGGTTGCTTGAAGCATCTCGTAAAGGACATGCAGATGAAGTTAGTGTTCTCATGGCATCTGGAGCTCCTTTTACAACAGACTGGGTAAGGTTTTGATAATAGATTCTAATCTTAGTACTTTATGGATGTAGGAAAATTGAAAGTTAGATGTTTTCGCCAGCTTTCACTTATACTTCAGAGAATATAGTGCTGTAGAGGAGGTTCAACTTTACAAGGAGGATGTAAGTACACCTGTCCTGTACTTTAAAATTGTGCAGAGCGACAATCTAGATAGAAATCCTTTCAATAAAACCCTTCCTTTCTGGAGTTTTGCATCTTTTTAAGCTTTTCCTTTTCCATAGAGATTTTTCTCTGTTGTCAATATAAGATACTTTCACCCTTCAATACATGAGCGCACAGTCAAAGCCTTAATTAAGCAAGCTTATGAAAATTTTCCTTACTACTAATAGCCCAGTTAAACAGCCTTATAAAGAATAAGGCTAAATTGTGGCTGACAAGTTGTTTTTTCTTGTCAGCTTGGAACATCCCCATTACACTTAGCAGCACAGCATGGTCATAGCCAGACAGCAGAAGCATTACTGCGGGCAGGGGTCAGCAGAGACGCTCGAACAAAGGTATAAATTTTATGATTTCTCAACAAGGAGATGTAGAGATACATGTACATGAAACATAATTAATGTCTGCAAGGTCAATATTAGGAAATTTCTAGGTAACTGTATTTTACGTGATTATATCACTTTAGTTAAATGTTATTTTTCAGGTTGACAGAACACCCCTACATATGGCAGCTCAACATGGTCACAAACAAGTAGTTGATCTTCTCATTTCTTCTGGGGCCTGTGCAAACAATACTGATATGGTAAATTAATGTGGTTTTTAAAGGACTTTGATGTTACAGTGTACCTTGTTTGAATTTTTTGAGGTTCAAATTCCTCAGACCAATTTGATTTTGATTAATTACTCTGATTCAAAATATTGTGTTATAAAAATGTAAATAATTATTACCAACTGGTTTGGAAATTTGATTTATTGTGGAAAATGTAAACTTCCACTTACAGTGTGTGTACCATAATGATTTAGTTAAGCACCCAGGGTGCTTATTTACTTCTGATACCTCAAGGTAGGCTCTTAAAAGGGACAGAGTGCACATTTCTTCTTTGAGAAAGAGCAGAATCTGGGAAACAGCTTTTATGTTTATCTAAAAATGAGCAATAACAGAAACTGTAAATTTAACTGATATACAATGAATATTTGCATAGTAATGTTAGGGAATGTACCTTGTGCTCAAGCAGTGCTATGATCACTGAGACAGAATGGGGACGCGTATTAGAATAGGGGCGTTTACTGGAATGAGGGTGCTTACACAGTAGGGGCGTTCCTTAGAATAGGGGCCCCTCATAACAAAAGCAATTCTTAGGTTTGATTATATTTACAGTATTTTTTTTTATTATTATTACTCTAGTTAAACATGACACCTCTTCATTGGGCCTGTGAACATAATCATGTTGAGATTGTCAAAATTCTGCTTAGAGCAGGAGCCAAGATTGATATAAAGAGCAAGGTAACTTAATTCTTGGTGATGTTTGTCAACATAGTTATTGTTTATTTGTTTTTAAATCAAAATGTTTGTGGCTATTTTTACTGTTCATCAAACATGTTTCACTATGTTTATTCCCTCCTCATCTGCATTGATTAAGCTCAATGCTTAAAAGAAAAAGCTAGAATATGAAAACAAACAAGTAAGAAATGATTTCTACTGATTTAATCCTAAACATCGGTTAACCCTTCCATACCTCTTAATCCACTTGATGTCGATCTGGCTCTTCCCCCTAATAATCTTTCAAAAACCTAGTCACAAAAACATTAATCCTGAAAAAATTATTTGGCTAAACTCAATGGGCAGTTATCAAGATTCTTATCATATTTTGTTTGACTAAAATGATTCCACAGTTAGTATACATAGCTGTGAGATGTATGATTGTTATACATTAAATAGTCTCTTTAAATATACACAAATTATAAATTGTCACAATTATTATTTTAAATCATGCTTAGCTGTGGGCGTAAAGTTTTTTCATGTGGAGAAAAGTTTTGTTTGCCTTGTTTCTCAAACACTGTTATGTAAAAACAAGGTGCAATTAAAAAAATTAGTTATCACCATGAAATCCCAGATCTTGAAAATTTACAGTTGAAAGAGGGGTATAGTTGTAGTTACCCAACTTACTTTGTGCAGCAAATGTACTTAGCATAAGATTTCACACCTTAGTTAAACCTTTGGTGTAGGGGCATGTACCTGTATTTCTTGCATCTGTGGTGGATTCCTTACACCATATATTCATTTGGTATCCTATCATCTTATTCAGTTTGGCAAGACTTCAGTTGACATCGCCAGAGCTAAAGGCTATAGCGAAGTGTTACAGGCTTTATCCTCAGATCAGGTTAGTTGCTAAGAAATTTTGATCAGCTTTAGGAGGGCAATTTATCATTTACTACAAATGAAAAGCAAAATTTATAATGACAAATTGCACTTCTCATATTTTTTCATGTCTTTACATGAGTTATATTCACATGCATGAGTTGGTTGATCTTACTGTCAGAGTATCAGCAAGCTTTCAGGTTACCAGCATGCACTGATCTGCATGTGTCTGGAGGATGGAACATACATGTTTTTACGCCTTGAAGGGCTGAAAACTCAATCCTTGTGATCCACTGCTAGGAGAATGCCTCATTTTTGTCACAAAATTATATGGACAGTGTGCATTTGTAAGGAGCTTGTAATCCCAAGCATTATCATTGCATGCTAACAAAGTTAGCCAGTGGTAATAGTTAATGATATTACTTATATGCTATAGGAAAAGCAAGTCAAAAATTTTATATTAAATATAGAAATTATTGACTTGTTTTTCTCTTGACGAACAATCATAATTTTTCTTGGTATTAGCTCTTTTAAGTAAGTATGATTTCACCTTACTAGGATCAGGATTTGTCATTGCCAAAAACTCTTAAGAGGCAAGGTAAGGTTGAGCAATTTAAATTTCCTTAAAATGACTTTCAGTGATTGGAAGCACCTTGTGTTATTTAACCCTTTAATCACTGAGAGTGACAAGCATCTAATTTCTCCTTTCAATATCACCCCTGAGTCAAACATTCAGGTCATGAGAATAAAGGAAATGATAATCAACTGAAGAACCTCTTGATTGTTATACAAATTCTCCTTGCCAGCACAAATAGGAAATGTATAGAGAACAGTATGAAGAATATGCATGCTGATGTTTGGGTGTAAAGGGTTAAAGGTTCTGTAGGTACAAGTATCTTACTTGAGAGTGTGAAATCATGAATCTTTGTTGACTAACTCCATGATAAAAAAAAGTGTCTGATTTCCTGAGAACTGTTGGTTAAATAGTGGTTAGCTTTAAACTAGAACTCTTAGTTAAAGTTGATTTTAATGAAAGCATATAGAGCTACCATTTTAAGGGTTTTATTGTGCTGTAAGGCAAAACTAGAAGAAAAAAAATTTAAACAATAAAACTGTTAATAAGAATCAAGACTCCATAAAAGATTTGCACCAAGAGTGGGCTAGTGCATTCATTTCAGGTCACATCTCCTGATCTTTCACCGATGAGTAACACAATGTATATACAGGTGCCTTTGACTTATATACCTGCATCTATTTTCCAATTTGGATTATTTTATAGCTGATCGCAATAACCTCACATTGAACTCAATGAAGAAAAGACAAAGGACAAAAAAGTTTCCAATGACAGCTGGATCTTGGACTGGTCCTGAGGGACCCACAGGTACTTAGTAATTACACATACATCTGTACCATGCCATGAAAGAACAACATTGTATAGCACCTCAGGTCTCCCATCTTGTATCATTTCCAAAGTTTTTGCACAGTATTGGTAGCTTACTTGTTCCTGCGGAAGTGGAGCAAAAAGATTTTTACATTCTCTTCCCCAATCTTTTTAATGTGCTGTCAAACAGACAGGTGCCTTTGACCTTATATTGATTTCCATTGCAAAACTTCATCACAGAAAATGGAAACAAAGCCAGAAGAAAGGCAACAACTCCAGGAACATCCCCAAAGTCTGCTGTGGGTGGTGGAAGAAGAGTGTCAGCTCCTCCTCACTTCCCCAATGCAGGTATTTGATGCTTTCAGTTTTTATGATAACAGTTAACCCTTTAACTCCCAAGATCTCATCAGTAATTCTCCTCACTGTCTGTCTAATGATTCTCATTATAGTAGTTTGGAGAATCTGGTATCAGATCAATTTGTACTCCCATAATTGATATTTTCCTTTATTCTCATCACTTGTCTGCCTGATGTTGTATAGATAGAGTAAGGAGAAATTCTGCCTTCGTCACTAACAGGAGGTAAAGGGTTAAGTCTAAAGATAAGAATACTTTATTTTGTTTTCTATTGGCATATGGGGTGTGGCCAGTGAGGAAAAGCCGAGATCCAGGTTGTGCATTCAAGGATCACTCATTTTAAATTGTATTATCCAATTTTAATTCTTTTTCTGTGATAAACACTAGGTTCTCCATCTCTACGTAGTCCAACTGAAAACTCCATTGCCTCTTTGGTGTCAGCTGCAGCCATAGTAAAAGCAAAATCAGAGAGTGAAGGTGAAGGCCAAATGTCAACAGGTAAGCGGTTTATTGTTATCATGGTTAGTACAGTATGATGCAGTTTAGTCTTTTTTGTCATTATGTTCAGCTAGTTGGTTTGCAATTAGAGCTTTGTAGGATTGTTTTTGTTTTTAAGTCAGATGGACACAGTGAAAAAATTTAAAAGAGATATAGTGCCTCTGTTAAGAACTACACAAGTTTGCCCTCTTTCTACTATTGGGGCTTTTTTTTCAGTCACCTTCCAATATTCATCCAGGTTTAGCATTCTAAGCAAATTTAGCAAGTGAAATACAATGAACAGTTATAGCATGATGTAATTGCAGAATCATAATGTAGCTGTAGGCCTTGTTCAGACCAAAGTGACCGTTAGCATAGTTCTCTTCCTTAGAATGTTAGATTTTGAGTTTGGACATTTTTTTCTTTTGATACTCTTGTTAAGTGCGATGTTTTTGTGCATTTCATGCGGCATGTGTTCAGTGGTATCATATCATGAGCTGTTCTTTTTACTTTCAGTAGTTATGTCGGATGGCAAAAGCACCTCTAATACCTCTAAACCGCAAGACTCTAGTGTACTTGATACACTGGCCACACTTGCCACTGCCACCTTAAGCCACAGTACATCTGCGACTTCAACGACACCACCACAGCAAGTAACAGCTGTGGCTGGCAAACCCCTTGGCATTACACCCCTCACCCTCCCACCAACAACACCAACCTTCGCCACCCCGTTGACACCATCAAGTCTCTTCCCAATGCCTTCCCCTCTTGCAGCACTCTCTGCTCTGTCATCTTTATCATCACCAGCACAAACATCTCCTCTGCCGTTGTCTTTCACTATGCCCATGATGACCCCTCAGCAGGTTTCATCAACTGGAGCGCAGCTGATGCCCCTGGTTCAGAGTGGTGCACCCTTCTTCTCCAGTGCAGCAGGCGTGTCTATTCAACAAGGTGGGGCATCTGTGACAACTGCTGGGGATGTGCATGGACCTTTATCAACAAGCAGTGCTAGTTCGGGTGCCTCCATAGCAGGTGCGGATTCAATGGTGAAAACCATAACACTTGGCAATGCAAGTTCACAGTCCCACAATACATCTGCACAAGCTATTCTACCTCAATCCATCATGGCCCCCTTCCAAATTCCTGGTGGGTCAGGTCAGACACAACTGCAGACACAGTTTGCTCTGAGCCAAATGCTTGCCCCAATGCAAGGAGTTCAGCCCTCAGTTGTGTTGGAGCTGAATGCATCAGCTAATAAGGATGGAATTGGTGAGTTGCATAGGTGGCTTTCCTTAATTTAGTTGTGTCGCTATCTTAACTCGTTTTCTACGACATGCTGTATTTCTTTCGACAGAAGGGAATTTACGAAATATAGGGAAATTTTCCCCTGAGTTTCGAAAGTAATCCGGAGTTGTTTTCTTCAGCTTCCCTTTGCTTGGTGAGTGGTCAAACGACTTGCTCTACTTGCTCAACCAATCAGATTTTGGATTAAGATACCAAATTGAAATGCGCGATAAGTTAAGACGGATAGGAAATCGTCAAAATGGGATTAAAAAACAAAGAAGAATGAGAATGGCAGGATTTTCTTTAAGGTTTTTAAGTATCCGGAGCTTTTTTAAAGGTAAACGGTTGTGGGTCTGGAAATCAAATATGGCGGACAAAACGTCATATCGTTCGTACTTTCCTGCCACCGCAGCAAGATTTGTCAAGAAGACAGTCCCCATCTGAACGTATATAAACTAAGCTTGAGTCAGAAGTCTTTTTATGTTTCAGAAAAGATTGGCAGGGCAAATTTCTATTTTTATTGAGCCCAAGTTTAAACCTGATAAACATCATCTCTGTATGGGCTCTCGAAGCAACGATAGTAGCCGGCGAAACCTTGCAGAGAAGCCGGCGTACTTCGCCGGCTGCCGGCTCTTATCTACAACCCTGGAATGGTAAAGCTGGGAAAGTTCTAAAACACATTGCAAATTGAGTATCTTATGACGCAAACACCGCGACTTAGCTCCTTGACTCTTTATACCCTAACATCAGTAATGATATTCTCCGTACTTTTCTTCAAGCATTACTGTGGTCGTGACAAGGAGAATCTGTGAAACAATCTAAAAGCCTATATTTTCATGACTCAGATTTTGGTTTCTCCTCTCTTAGGGGTTCAAAGTTCAAATGCATTTCATTAAGTGTATTCACTTTTGAGATGATCGTCTATATTAAATTTTTTTTGCCTCTTAGCTCAAGTAAAAGTCGACCAAAATCAAGCAGCAGAGTTGTTAAAAAATCAGAGCCAGTCTCAGGTGGGTGTTTATGGTACATGTTTGCAGAACCAGTACATGAAAGCGATGCTGTTAAATAGTGCACTGTGTGGCAAGGAGCGCTCTATTTTACCGGTGGATAGCCAATTGCTATTTGTAGGTTATATCACCGTCCTGCAGATCAAAAAAAAACTGGATTGTGATGTCTTTATCCGGATAACGATTTGTTCAGTTGATTCAAACAACCAGGGTCTGGCCTGTGATACATTTTAGCGCAAGAGGTAGATGAAGTAGGGGGATTAGTTCGTAGAAAGACACACATTGCGTGTTTGGAGGTCACATTTTCAGAAGTTTGTAAAATGCGTCGCATTTTGTAAAATGTAAAATTCTTGTGACTTCCAAGAATGTTGCGCATTTCCAGTGGTCTTGCAATTTTGCCCCTTCCTCCTCCCATTGTGGTTATGATTTTACATTTTATTAAATTGAGCTTTGTTCTCTCAATCGATAGGAAGTGGCGCAAACTCAGCTTCACCAAGATACCGGTGAATCAAAACAAGCGGAGGACATGAGCACACAAAACATTCCCGGCACACAGGAGGTGTTCATAACACTTCAGGTTCCAGCTGGTTTGCAGCATGTTCAGCCTCAGCTTGTGACAGACCCCAGCTTTGCCTTACAGCAAGTACAGCTTGTGCAACAAGTGGCCACACACGACACCTCACAGGTATTTACCCTCCTCATCCTATCAGTGTTTTAAGGCACAAACATTGCAAAGAGAAACTGACATATGACAGTCCCACTTCCTTCTTCAATTTCAGCAAACGGCGACTGTAGCAACTCAGTCACAGCAGAACCCGGTCTCTATACAACCTGATACCGTTGCACACACTCAACAGGAACAAGCTGCTGGCTCAACCGCACCTCAGGCTCCGGTTGTCCAATTACAGCTGCCACAGGATCAGATAAACTTGGCGCATTTAATGCAAAATGTTGGACATGGAACGTTACCGCTGACAGTACCATTGACTCAACTTTTAGCAAGTAAGTGATCTACGGTTAAAGGCTCAAACGTCGCGTTTAAATATCTTTAAAGGTTGCTGTGAAAATCATTCTTGTGTGGTTCCGAGAGTGTTGATGAAATTTTAGAAGGCGTTCTGCAACGACGCTTATGTCCCTCGTCCACCTTGAGTATTCTTTGCGATGAAGAAAGTTAATTGTGCTTTGTTTTTCTTGCAGACAGCCAATTACAAATCGGCAGTCAAGTGACACAAGTGCCTCAACACACACAACAACAGCGACAACAGCAACAAACAACAGGGACACAGCACCAGCAACAAAATATTGCGCAACAGCTACTGGCTCAATCGGTTCCTCAAAGGACCTTACTACCCCAAAATTATGTGGCTCAGTTAGGCCAGGTAATTAAAATTAAAAAGCACTGGGAACACGGTTGAAGGAGAAACAACGGGTTCGAGTATAAGTGCACTGGACTGGAGCCTTGGCCAGGTCACTCTGCACTTCCTCTCATCCGCGGTTATTGCATGTAATAAATGCCTGAAAGACTTTACTTTAGTTTGTTTGGTTTTTTGGGTGTCTTTTTAAACGTCAGCTATTCCTGTTGTTTTTCTATATGATTTGGAGGAAAGCTCAGCTGTAATACTTACCTAATAATTTGGCTTAAAATCTGAAGGTCTAACCATGATCGTTGATTACCTGTTCTGTTGCCAGGCCCCTGTTCAACCAACAGCTGATGTCCAGCAGCAATCGCAGCAGCAACTCATCTCCCCTCAGCTTCTTCTGCAAGTACAAGAAGACCTTCGTAAACTGTTGGAACAGAGACAAGTAGAGGAGGACAAGGTCAGAAAGGAGTTGGAAGGAAAAGTGCACGCGTTACAACGAGACAGCGACAAGTATCGCTCAGAGCTGGAGCATGCGCAGAAAGAAGCGGAAGCTTACCGCAGTCGTTTGGAAGTCGAAAGGAAAGAAAAATCCAAGCTACACCAGTTGTATGAAGCAGCCAAGCATCCTAGTGGTAATGGCGGCGAAGGGCATGATAGCTCCACCACATCTGAACCTGCAAGTGATCCTTTAATGTAAAACCTCTGTTTATATAGTGCCAAGTCCCAATTGTTATGACAAATAAGATGATTATATTGCTCTTCTTAATTTAATTTTACCCTTTATATTTCAGTCAGATGTTCTGAAGTTTTGATAGTTTATTTGCAATTGAACTTCTGGCATTTGCTACTATAACGGGTAATCAAGGAAAAAGTAACCATAACGATCCATTCACTAACTTGTCATGTTGCGGTGTTATTTTGTTTTATTTTATTTATTTTTTTTAATTCACTGCGTCAGGTTTTTTGGAACTTTTAGTGCAGCATGCAAAACTTCCTCTTAAGTTAGGGAATAACAGAAGAAAGTATTAATATGTTAAGAATGGAAGGGATAAATCTTCTAGGAACGGAAATAGGTTAACTCAGATCACAAATGATGAACTTGAAAATTTCAAGGCTTATTTTTTTCGAGATGCAGTATCCGTAGGCTCGATTTCTGCCGTTTTCTCGAGTCCAGTATTCGATCCTCCTAAGGGTGACTTTGGGGTGAGAGCCGGCTTACTTCCTGAATAGCGACTGGTGATCGAGCCTACTATAGCTGTCTCGTACCTTTTTTATTTCCGTATAATGCCCTTGTAATCTTTTCAGATTCTCTATAGTTTTCTTACGGTTTCATTGTAACTGAAAGACCCTTATGTATTTATCTTCTTGTAAAATAACTGTTATGCAGTCAGATTGAAGTTTTAATATTGTTCCGTCTGGGATAACTATAAGCGAAGTACTCTTTTGTACGGGAAGACAGAATGACACAGTCGTTTTCACGAACGTGTTGGACGGTGTTTCATCTTGGACGGCATAATATGTAAAGACTGTAAATAGTCCAGTCGTGTATATGGTGTTACAGTAACTTATTGGCACAGGTTATATAGTATTTGCGATAAGTATTAATTAAATATACGATGGTTTATTTGTACCATGTGCGGCGAGATTATCTCTCCACTGTAGTTTTCATTTTATTAGAAGCATCAAGGAGTGAATATTTCATTCATTTCATATGCAACGGGACATACACGTTCTTCATAAGTTCAGCGTACCTGAAACTAAATTATGTCCACTAAGATGCTATGTAGTGTGAAATAAGATTTAATTTAAGTATTTTAATTTGTAAGCGCATCTAAGGCCCATTTCATACGCCGAACTTTTCAGAGCCAAACCGGCTTAAGACCTCGAATGAAAAGTTCGGTATCTGAATCAACTTGGGAACGGTTCGGCCGGGAATTTTGACTTCGGCGCAGCTCAGTAACGGCTTTGATTCAGGCGCCGAACGGCCACGCTGAAAATTCTGGAACTGAGTCGGTATTGGCTCAATGAGTTCGATGATTTTTGACAGCTTACATTTGAATTTAGCTTTACCCGTGAATAAAGTTTGGCTTCTAAAACGGGCCTAAGCCCCGCAAAAATTTCCATCATTCCTGAACTCTTACATGTTGCAATACCTAGCATAAACACATCAATGCAGGTTAGCATATTTCCACTTAAGACATATTCCCTCAAAGAAAAAATTGAGAGTGATCTTTGACTAAGACTGCGGAGATCTCGGTGCTACCTTCCATATTTTAACACTGATTGCATGGGGGTTCAAGTAAATTGAAAATTGTATCTGTTATCATTTTGGATATGTGCAGCAATTTTGCATGGTGGAAAACAATCGAGAACTAGATGCATTGCACAGCGAAGACTATTGTTAACGATTGTTATGAATATGAGGAATAAAGAGTCATCTACTAACTAGTCTCGTCTGCTTTTGGGAGATAAATAACGAAGTTGACTCCAGTCATGGTTACCAGGTAACTCTAGTACAGCCTAGGCTTAGTAGTAGAAGCCTATCTATGGATGTGAACATCATACCTTAGTTTGAAAGAATTGAATGACCAAAGTCTTCGCAAGCTGACTTCCCGTTAACAGGCAGATAATGACATTAAAATGTTATTACCTCCAAATGTGTTTGAATATCGTGCTGTGCTCACATTGGCGCGATTTTACTTGACCGAGTCACGCAGGAACGTGAATAAATGATGCATGCACGTGTACTCAAAGTGACACATTTTATGGTGTTTCCTACCGATCATGCCGCTGTTATGATGTACGTAAGATAACGGGAAAAGTTTGAAAAGTGGCATTTATTAGAATGATTAATAACATTACTCCGAGCAACACTGGCACTGGTTCGAACGAACAAGTTTAGAAATGATCCTACAAATCTGTGCACAATCGCCCTGCCCCCTCTTATATTTTGGAAACATGGCATAAAAGAAATATTCTGTAACCTTTCAGAGACGTCTGTAAAACGTGCCTAATTCATACCATTTCAAAACATTTGCTTGACGAAAACGTGTGAAAAAAACCAGTTGATAACTGCTACATACGCCGCCCCCTCTTCGCTGCTACTCTCCCACGGGAACTTGGTGTCTTCTTCTTGCCAGTGAGTAAGACACCTGACACCCTACTGGGTGGTGTGCAGCTTTGGTCCGTCGCGAAGCAGAAGTTCTCGTCAGTATGATCGACAAAGGCCAGATCAGGAGAGCGGTCTTTCAGCTTTCTCCGGCGTCCCCTTCCATTTCCAATCAAAGGTGAATTTGCTTCGTCAAAATTACTTTGATCCTGCAGCACACGCCTGTCATTAAATCGAGAAATGCCACGTTTTGATTCATCTACCAACTGAGGCGATAAGGACGGTACAATCTGTATAGAACTCGACCTGGGACTTTTCCTTGTCTTGCTATTTTGCAGAGTTCTTTTGCTCATCTGTGCTGTAGTAACTTCTACAGAAGCTGCTATGGAAGTCATGTCCGAGCAAATGCTTGACATTACGTCGTTGGAAGCAGGATCTGTACTTGAGCTCGAAATCGCCTCGGTGTCTTCCGTACTCTCCACCACAACAGCATTGGTAGGGTCCTGCCGACGATCCCCTTCAGGAGAGAATAAAATTCCCAGAGGAGAAAGAAGCGGTGACAGGGTGACACCAAGATCACTCAAACTTTCCTGGCTTATTGTAGTCACGGCACTCAGGAACGAGTCTTGCTGCGGGGACTTCTGCACCTCGTGAGACTTCCCTGAGAAGACACTGTCATTAGTGAAGGCAGGGACTTCTACCACAGGAATCAATCTAGTACGAGGCTCTTGGGATGAGGGCTGCTCTGGTAACTGAGGGGCTAATACAGAAGTCTCGTCGCTTTGATCCACTGTCAAAAATTGGATATGTTGTAATGGAACCGACAGGGGTAACTCTGCCACTGTTATACCCTCTTCGTAGGTATCCACAGAATCAAAGGATACAGCTTCTTCAGGACTAACAAAGGAGCATGAACGTTCTTCTGTCGGTAACGAAATCGGTGAGATTAAAATTAAAGGTGAGGTCAGCACCGTTGCTGTTTCTTCTTGGGAATTTTCACAACTTTCTTCCTCTGTTAGAGCTCTTAAGACCAAGTTGTTACAAATATCAGGAACATCGTGGCTCACGGGCGACAGCAAATTGTCTATCGTGATTCCTTGTTCTTCTTCAACTGTTGAGGTTTCTTCAGGAAAGCCTTGTAATTGAGCATTCCGTTGAGCTTCTAGTGACTGCAAAGTTGACCACAGCCCTGCATCTAAATGACAATGATTCATCATTAGTTGTGAAGTGTCCAACAAAGCATTTCCCAAGCTCCAAGTATATGAGATGAGTCGGCTTTACCTGTAACTTTCTTCTCAAGGATTCCGATGTACTTGATGGTTTCTTGTAAAATCTGCCCCTATGGTACAGATAAATTACTAATGATATGAAAGACAAACGAATTTGAGTAAGCTTTGATTGGCAGACAGAGCAGAATTATCCGCAGGTGTTTCCCCCACTTCATAACTACGGACACAGCAAACCAGCTAACACAACGGTAAAAAACATGCGAGGAACTGCTTGAAGCAAAAACGATCAGAAAACTTACTCGAGTGGAATTCCGCTGAACACACGGCACTACTTGTCTCAGATGATAAAACGCTTTCTTCAGCTCAGCATCATACCGTCTGTGAGACAACAAACATATCATAAAAATAAATTAAATGGCCACTCTGCAAGAGTGGCTTTTCAGTGCCAAAATAATCAACACGATAGAACTACTTGACGGTTGAATAGTAGACTGGTTTAATATTTCAAAGGGAAGTTTGCAGACTAAATGAATACACAAGGTGAATTCTGCACCCTGAGCTAAGCAAGGCGCCAGAACTTATCCCGGTCCACATAACGTAAAGCCATAAAGCAACAAGGAGTACTTTACTGTGAGAATATAGTGGCTTACCCAAGAACACAACGCAGCGACTCAGTCAGGTCAGACCAGCGCCTTAACTGTTACGCCACTACGCTACTACCACGACATCGGGTGAACCTAGGTTCAACTCGACGATCGGCCGGCGTCAGCAGGACTTCAGCCGGCTAAGACCAGAGTATAAACTCAGCACCATTACAACTCGCCTATGCAGAGTTTAATAGGGAACTACATAATTCGAAAGAGGTTCTTTGCTCGCTACTATACATAAGTAAATAGCAACAAACCTGTCTCTGATCTTTTTCTTTTCTTTATCTTCTCCGCGTTTACCCGTCGTGGTTGGTGTTGCTATAATTTCAACACTTTCGGTAACATTGCAGTCTAAAGAAGGCTCACTTTCTGGATTATCCCTGCATTCCGATACTATACTGACTATAGATACAAACAATTTCCTTAATTTAACTATGCGTAAGAAAGCTAGACTAAGTGGAACCGGTTTATTGTTAGCATTTCGTTAGGTATATAAGCAAGTATATAGTGAGATAAAAAAATTGAGGTTAGCCAAGCATACATGCAGACAAAAAGCAAGGTCAGGGTGATCTGGAGCAGACCTCAAGTAAACCTTGAATCAGATGGGGCGCAAAGAAAACAACAGTCCTTGGAATCCATGTTTATAATGCATTCTTCAAATATAACACTTAAAAGGGATTAATTAAAACTGATCAATTAAAAAGGGTTGATAAATGACATTTGGTAGAATTTGGGGAGGTAACAGCTTGCAACGGGATGAGGAAAGAAAGGTTCAGTGGAATCATCAGGTCGCCTACCAGTTGTCTGGAGGTCTATCTCCTCTGCAGATGTTAAACGGGTATCCAGGTCCCTCGTTATTTGAAGGCTGCTGCCTTGATTCTGCAAAAGAAAAAGCATAAACTCAAGTAAATGTTATCACTTTCTCATTGATAGAGGCGTAACAATGTTCCGCCACAGCATAGTTAGTAGGGGAGACCTCCTCTACTAACTATGGCCACAGTTACCCGATGTACACTACAAAATTTCTGCCAATTCCTGAAAATATCTCATTGGTGATGTAAAGTGATTCAAGATTGCAGTATGTCTGCTTTCCCACATATATGCTGTAATTAGTTTAGAATCGAAAACTCCCTTCCTTTCCACGCCCGTGACAATTTCTATTTCTTCACCAAGCTCAAAATTTACCTTCTTTTTTGTTCTTATTGCACGCACGACGCTTTCGAGACTGCTGATCTTAGCCGTATGCAGGACACGTGTTAGATACGAACCTAGCAATGGCTTAGCTCAGTGGTAGGTTTACAGTCATCTCGCACGAAGTCGTATGTCCCGAAACCTGTTTTAACATATGACGAAAAATGGGCGACATGACTCGTGATTTCAGGCGACTTAACTCCAGTTTCGGGCGAGAAGACTTAGAGCGACTTGACCAGTTATCCAGACTGGTAGAGCATCAGAGCATACTATCCGAGGGTCTGAGCTTCGTTATTCCTCATGACAATACACAATTTTTTCTTTGTCCTAAGCATGTGACAGGACGAAAGAAAGTCTTTCTCGTACAAACCGAGCGGATGCAAATTTGAACTTAATTTCTGACGTGATTACCCGATTTTTGTCATGCTTAACGCACTTTGAACGTACATATCAGTTGTCTTTGCCTTCTCGTGACACATGTTTCTTTCCTTGACTTTTAATGGCTGTTGTGGTTACTTTGCTTTTGGTTTCACGATATACGATCGAAAGACTCTATAAGAAATTAAATGCTTCAAAAAGATATGCTCTCTTCTGTAGATCAGGCGGAAATGTCAGCATGCAAAACTCACAAGCATCAAATACTTCGTTGCCCAATAAGAACAAAATCTTCACCGTTCTTACAGTCTGAGGAACGTTCATCTCATAAGGTGCTTTGATCTTTATGCAGGTAAGTGGGGACTTCTCCATTTGTGGAACTATTGCCTCTTGACCAGGTGAAGTTGAAACTTCAGAGAACCGTGGCGCCAGTGACCTCTAGAAACACACAACAATTAGCTTGTAAAATTTAATTCGAACCAGGGCCTGATTGTAGATAACTAATTTGTGCAACTATCTCCAGGTTAGTGTTAGTTTTTCATAAATATTTAAGGTAAATCACCTTTGAGGTTCTTTCTGAGCCAGAGCCTTCTTTACTCTTCAATAGTCTTCTGAAACCTTGAGGCGGTAGACCTAAAATAAATTTTTTTTAAAAAAACACAATAGATGCTTTACCCATGTAATGGTACTTTCCATAACTTAAAAGTAGAAAAACGACTAAGAAAAGATAGGGTTTAGGTGTTTCTTCGGTGAGGAAAACTCACACCATCTTTCTGTACCTTGCAGATAAATAGGTTGGTGATTTTCTTCTCCTGTGGGAGTTGTCAAACTGTCCTTGTACGTTGACAACCCCTTGGAGTGTCTGTCGTTTCCTTGAGCAATAACATACTGTTGCTTTCTGCCTTGCAATGGTTGGATTGGAGTGGATGTAGTTGAGACAGTGATTATGGGAGAGGATGTACTGCCTTCATGAGGGCTTGGTGACACTCGCAAGATAGTTGAAGGTAAGGCTGTTCTAACTGGCTTTAGAGGGTGTGGGTTCCACTGCATTGAATGATGCTCAAACTCTGTATTCTGTAAGGGGGTGCCTCCTTATAAGAACAATTACAAAATTGATTTGTCACTCTAATTTTATCAGTTCATAGCACATAGACTCCTAAACAAAACCCTAAAGGTACAAGGAAGTTTTTTAGACTGTTACCTTTCGGTTTCATTTTATGGAAATACATACCACCCTCCTAGGGCATGACCTATTCATGTTTGTGATAGACTGATCGAAACAATGGGACTATATTGAAATGTAAACATTACAACACTAATTGGCTTAAAACAATCATCAAAACATCCTAAAAGACAGAAAGAACATAAAGAGACTGAATTCATGTAAAAAGGTGAGGAAAAATTGCAGTGTGTATATAACAAGTTTAATTTTCTTTCAGGAAAAATAGGCAATTCACATAAAAATGAAGAAGGAAAAGTTCTCTATCATCAAGCAATTGGAGCCTTTTAACTTATTTACTTCAGAATGGCTAATTCCCCCCTCAAGTCTTGCTTTTGAGATGTAATTTAGCCAGTTTTTATAAGGAAATGTTTCTATGGTTTTTAAAAAACAACAACAACAACAACAATGACAACACATGAAAACAGTCCATACAACAAGAACATGGAAGGCTAAAAAAAAACCTAGAGTAAAAAAAGGGCCTGAGGGTGAATTTTAAGCTGACAAAGGTTAAATTTAAGCTAAAAGGTGACACGAAATGAAAGAAAACATCAATTAAATGAAGTAATAAAACCAATTTTATAGGACTTTTTTTAATACCTTCAGGTGCAATTGTACGTTCTGTTACTACCATATGAGTTTTGGATGGTACAAAGTCAACATCTTCTTCATGTTGTTCTTGCTGCGTCTGAAGGCATTTGAGTGGGGCACAATTTTCATAATACAGTGGAGCTGGAACCACCAGCACATAACAGGAAACTTTTTCATTAGGACATGGTTTGGGTGCAATAGGAACACCTTGACTGTTCCCAGGCATAAAGAAAGCAGAGTGTAAGATTTTGTTGGGTATAACCACTCCAGCACTTGGTGAGGAATAGCATTGATCTGCATCTCCATATTCACAGTAACTGGAAGTGTCATTGGTGTTGAGTTTAGGACGTATTGTAGCTGGTCTCTTTTGGCTGATTTTGCAAAACATTGGGATAGATGATAAGAATGCCTCTGGAGAAAAAGCTTCTGCTGGAACATTAGGGAAAGTCTCTCTCACATCTCTTTTCACTCTGTATTGTTCATTGAAAGCATGAGCAGAATCATTCATGGTTTGCATAAAGCTGTCATCGCAAGATTCATCATCAATCACTGCAGTGCTAAAATTTTCTTGGTTCAATGTGAAGGAACAATCATTACCCCTTTCCTCTTCACTGTTATAATTTAAGAGCTGGTATTCAGCAGAAATGGCATCATTGTTATCCAGTTCTTCCTTGTTTGAGAAGAATCCAGATTTTGGTGACAAAGTTTGCTCCTGTAACTGTTGCACTGGTATGTCACTGTTTGTCACTGGAACTAGAGCAGCCATGGGTGACGGCATTGATAAAGTCAAAACTGACTTACTACAAGGTACACTGTGATCTTTGAAATAATCAGTGAGAAAGGATAAAATCTGTTAAGGCCTTCACACAATTTTTAGTTACTTTAATTGGTTTCTTTTTGCAAGGCTATGTAAGTAAACTTTTAATAATAATAATAATAATAATAATAATAATAATAATAACAATAATAGTTAAAATAATAATATATTTTCTTTATAGAGTAAAACACATAACAGTGAACAAACTGATAAACCAGTGGCCCTCATAAGCTTGCACATAAACACACACACACCAATATATTTCTATTGACAAGACATTGTACCTGAGACCCCTTGACTTGACTGATTGGCAGGGAATAAAAATCCAGCACCTGCGAGACTCTAAAGATAGCAATAGTGAAAAACAAGATTCATTTTTTCTCCTAGATGTGACATTGAAGCAATTTTATTATAACTTGTTACTGGAACAGAGAAGATCAAAGAAATTAAAATATCGCCGTAAACAAAATAATAAACCTTTTCCTCTTTTTTAACGTCATTTTTTTCTTTTTCATTTTCATCAGAGTTTAACTCACATTGCTGGCGGGAAATTCGGTTATGATATGTTGAGCTGTGTAGGACATCGCGCTTTATCGTTTAAAAATCGTTTTAATTAAGTTAAATGTTCTAAGTTACATCGTTAACAAAGTTTGAATCCTAGATACAAAACTTACCGTGTCTGCATCAGAAACGTGTTCAGCAGAACAAATTATAACCTGATCTGAATTTTGGAATGCAGTGAAATTTGTCAAAGTAAGGTCCCCTACAACGATAAATATTAAGATGCTTGAGTAAGGGAATTACTGAAAAAGATTAGCAAAGAATGTAAATCTTTAATAAAGTGAAGCGTGTGACTGTTTCAACTGTTCAGTGGTTTTGGCCATCGATCAAAATCACCTCGTACACTAGTTAGTAACAATCGAGTATTTGTCTAGATAGAGAGCACAACCATCTTTGAGGGAAAACTCACCTTCAGGCGGTTCTTTGTCAGTCGGAGCGCGGATAGATAGTTGAAACTCTTCCATTCTCGAGGAAACACTTAAGGCAAACACAACCTACAAAGTTATTTTCAAATTGTGTAGATCAAGGTTTTAAATCAGTTTCCTCATATTGTGCTTAAGTCACCTTTATTTCCAGCCAACAAAAAGCGGTAAAGGGCTTATCGGCCGTTCTTAAAGAAGGTAATTTCTCATTTTTATGATTCAATAGTCATCTTGGACGCAAAACATCTAACCACTAGGCAAATTAATATTGTCGATAGACTCAACCTACAGGATGGCTAGTTCTGGCCGCCAAAATAATTAACCACGTGACCTAGCGCCTCGTATCTATGCTCTAGACATAGTATGTTTGGAACGGATTCGTAGACTGTGGACGATGGATCATGTTCCTCAGATCGCTTCACATCTACAAGGCTTTAGTAAAGAGTGAGACTCGGTGCTACTCAACAGTCAAGCAGGAAGACCGAGTTCAGAACGAGAAAAGTGTATCTAATGCGAAAAAAGGTAAGTGTGAAGCAGGGCCAATAAGTAGTCCTAAAATTTGCTATGGACTGTGTGCCTAGGAGCAAGAAATGCAATCAGACTTTGTTTTCATCGTGTTCCACCACCAGTTAGATGTTTGCAGCTGTTTTGATGAATACAGCTGTCTATGAGCACATAAATCCATGGTCGAAAAAGGTAAATACTGGTACATAGTCACAATGAGTTTTTACTTTTGCATCTGATGTCTATTGAGAGGATGCAATGTAGAGGATTAACATTTGGGTGCATGCTGGAGGGAAAAAACAGTGCAATACTGGATTAGGCTCTATTAATCCATTGAAAATATAAAAAGATTGTGCAAAGTGCAAATTCTTTCTCCTGCACTCCTCTGTCATGATCAGGTAACTTTTGTACTCCAATTTTGGCACTAAGATTGCGACCAAGGAACAATTCTACTTGCACACTTAAAGTCACCCCTAATTACATAGAATTACATTCTATGTATGCCTCTCAAAGAAATAATTATCAATTCTACATGACTGTATGCTACATTGAAAACCACTAACAGCTCCCCTTATCATTCAGGTTCCTTCACTTCAAGGAAGAGCTTGAAAGGATGAATTGAGGCTGGCAATAGAAGATAAGATAAAAGGAATGGACTGGGAATAACAAACAAAAAACAGGAATAGATATTTGGTTCTGAGTAAAAATTTGCTGTGGAATGAGTTCAGCAGAAATTTGGGCGGCAACTCTACCCCATCGTGGGATGGGGTAGATTTCTGGCCCTCACACCAACCTTCCAGGACACTCTCCCAGTTTCATTTGGGAGCATTCCACAAATTTCTTTGTCTCTTAATTCCACATAGACTATAAGGATAACGCAAACAACAAATACAGGGCTGACAATCATACTATCTTGTCTAATAAAGTAGGGGGAAGTTGGAACTGAAAGGGGATGTAGTGTCTTCATTAGCATCAAATCTACTTACCCAAGAAATTACCCCTTGACTAGCATCAACATTAACTTCCTAAACTTTTCATCCACAATTTAATCACATAAAGTTGCTGACTGACTCACATTGAGCCACCACCTTACACATTATTTACTTAAAGGAAAACATTGTTTCCTTGAAGTTGATGTTTTAATAATAATGAACATCAACAGCTCAGCAATAAATAAAAATACCTTACCCACACATTTTTAAATCTTACTCCTCTAACTACTACAAGGTGTTAAAAAATGGATGGACATAGACACTTACCACTTATACCTAGCTTAAATTATGTTAGCTTATAGCTATTCCACAGTTAAATAAGTCTGCATATTGTATGAAAGAATAGATTTTACACTTTAGAGTCAGTGAGAAGAGTTCCCATTCCCACTTCAATGTGACTATGCATTTATCAATACATGTTTAAGAAACTTCAAGTGCACAGGTGCTAAACAAAATGTAAATAATTACATGAATGCTTAGATAGAATGCCTTCTTTGTAACAAATGCATTTCGTACATATGCATTCTGTACTAGTATCATACAACGTCTAGTGAATATGTTGTACATGTATCTGGTCACAAAGGAAAACAATAGAGAGCACATTATTTCTCTCATCAGCTTATTTTATCCCTTTCACTCCCAAGAGCAACAAAAAAATGCATTTTTCATATTACAGCAGAAAGGTGATAGAGATCGAAGCCTGAAAATATAAGCTATAGGATATTGTTAGATTGATGACCAAAATACCCTATGCTAAAACTTTAAGAAATTTATGACACATACAGAGGCAGAATTGATATTCTGTTCAACTTTGTGAGTTAAAGGATTAAGGGATTGGCTATATGTTTGGGTTGCACATAGATCCATAGATTCCACATAGATTCCCCAACAACTGATTAGGTGGATCTTTAAAAAAGTTTTTTACTTCCTCAGTTATTGTAACTTAAAAAATTAATAAAACATGGCTAACACTATTGATTCTGCCAGAATCTTACAATTCAGAGAAGCTTCTTAAACAATCCATTTTTTAAAACTGAGATCAACTGTGGCTTCCTCACTTTTGCTGTAACTCATATCACTCCCTTTCGCACTGTACTGTACCTGATATTCTAAAATGATGAAACCAGACTTGAGAGGCAGAAAACCCATAACAGCTTTAGATGCTTACTCTACATTCATTGGACCAATGTAAATTATGCTCATTATTAACACAAATGGAACAAAACATTTTAGCACAATGGAGTAATACAAAAGGGGTTATACTGTAAACAACATTGGACCAATGTAAATTATGCTCATTATTAACACAAATGGAACAAAACATTTTAGCATAATGGAGTAATACAAAAGGGGTTATACTGTAAACAACTAACTGAACACAACTACAGCTATGCCTGACGCTGATACTGGAACAAGCTTGTTCCACGACGCTTCATGATCACATGTGCAACAACCAAGCCTCCAAATATTCCAACTACGAGCATGAGGATAGAAATTCCAGCTGCTGCACCACTTGACACACCCTTTGTTTTGACTTCACTTTTATCCCCTGGACCTGGTTTGCCTGTGGGTTTCTCTGTTGGTCTGGGTGGAGCAGGAGGAGGCGTTGCTGGCACCAGGCCTTCTCTGAATGAAGACTTCTCAGCAGGTATGGCTTCTGTCAAGACATAACAGTCAACAGTTACTGGTAAGTGTTAAAGCTGCTAAAAAAATTAACTTTTACCAATAAATGTATCTTCTAGGGATTGTTGGATGTATATTGGTTAGTTTCAATTCCTGGACTTTGGAACTACACACTACTTTGAAAAGTGTAGCTCCCATGCAAGTGGTGAAATTGGGCTGCTGATAACCAGTCAAAAACAATAAATTTCTTGTAGTTCTCGTTAATCAAAACTCACCTTCATAGTATGTCAACTAAGGCTTGAAATATTTTTCTCCACTCTGTCATATGAATTTACTACATGTATTTGCTGTGAAAAATATAACATGAAAAAAAGCTATTCTAACTTACTGGTTTGGAAGTTAACTTTGAATGCTCCACTCTGAACTGTTTTCTTTAAGGCACCCACTGCATCCTTGAGACCATTTTCAGGATATATTGTAACCTCTGCATCAACAACAGGCTTTGTTTTGTTCAGCAAAATGAAAGCAACAGTCATTTGACCCTCATTGTCCATTAACTGAAAATTGACAGCATATTAAACAATTATTGGATGAGGTTTTTGTGATATCCAGAATAATCAAGGTTGAGATAGGGGTTATCAGCCGAACACCACGTGTCATGGGTAGTCATGTCATGTATGACTGTGGTGCATGATTTCTAAGGGTATCATGTCAAGTTGGTGCACTTTGTGTTGCCTGTTGATATGTATATTTTTACATGTTTAGAAATAAATTACCAGTTCAACTTACTGTTGCAACCTTTTCTTTTTTTGTTCAATGTGTAACAAAACAATCATCAGATTCTGTTTTTTTTTATATATATCTAGAATAATCAATGTCTTGGTAAGGGTAATCAGACTAAGCTGAAGGTTGAGGCAGATTAACCCTACCTTGACCTTGATTATTCTGGATATCACAAAAACCGCATCCAATAATTGTTTATTAAAATGTCAAATTCTAAATAAATTATTTCTCATCGTCAATATGACTCTAACTTATACCAGTTTTGGTGGCACCAGCTCTCAACATGATAAAGGTTGCTGATTTTTGCAAATTCGTTTTAGACTACATTAATCCAAAATCCAGTGTAACTAACATCCATATATACCATACAGGTGAATAAAGACTTTTGGGCATGCTGATCGGCTAGTTAAAAAGAATTTAGCTGAAAGTACTTTTCACCTCCAAGCAGCCTAAGAGAAGAAATTGATTTTGGTTCCTGTGAAGCATGCATTTACTAAAAACAATTACATTCATCGCAGTGTTGAACTGTTGAACTGAACTGAAAGTGCTGGATACTTGTATCTTGTGGCTTTGTGGCTTGGAAGATAGCCACCACTGTTCACCTCCACTTCAGTGAATAAACAATTAATATTAGCACTGTCATCAATGCTCTTATCGTCCATATACACTTTTAAGTAAAAATTAAAATCATTTACCCTCATTCCATTTACTCTGACAATTGTCACATTTGCTGCTTCACTGATAGTCTTGCTGAGAGATAACTTGAACTCCCTTGAGGCAGCATATTTTGCATAATTACCTAAAAGAGTCAGAGAGTTGATATTTAATCGATCAACAGTAAATTACAAAACTACTATCCCACAATGTCTTTAACATATATTATTTCGCTGCCCCAGACTAAACTTAGGAAGTAAATTTTTTTCCTCCGTTTTCAAGTTGTAGGTACCATGCATTTCAGAGATGTGCATATTTTCTAACATACTTTGCCTTCCATTTGGACCCTCCAAAAGTGTCCTCTTGATTAGTAAGGAATGTGAAAATGCATTGTCCAACAGTTGCTTACATTTAAACTATGCGTTGCACCCACAATGCATTTTTTCATGAATGCTGTATAGTAATACAGAGTTTATTACATAGATGAAGGGGAAAACATTGAAAAGTGACATCAAAACCAAATTTTCTTGGCATGATGGGTTACCAGAATTTCTCTGTGGTAAGGTGCTAATTACTTTGAGTACTTTGAGCTCTACAAGCTCAGCCATACAAGACAGGAAGTGGTCCACCTTAAGTGATGTTTTCTGCCTGCCTATTCTCCAACGAGCATCTCCTCATAACAAAACTAAATGAAACCCCTAATAATTGATAATAAAAACACTACCGTTATATTCAGTTATAATAATGATAGAAATAATAATAATAATGCCAATGATAATGCTGATTGGGCTTGCCAAAACTATTAACAGGCGTAAAAACAGTATTAAGAATCAGTGGGATGTCCACAAGAAAAAGACAATTATTGCTATTTCTCTGACCTTTAAGGTTAAACTGAACATAGCGTTGCTCATCCCATTTGAAGCAAGGTTTAATGTCAAAGGCTGTTGTCTCCGCAGCCTTAGTATCAAAATTGAACATGTTAAACATCAAGTGATGTCCATCTGATGTGTACATGTCGAGGCGCACAGGGACCTGGGTTTGGTTGGTCTGTGAACCTGCCATGAATATCCACTTTGGTTTTGAGAAGGAATACTCAAAGATAGCCTATAAATGAACACAAAAGCACAAAGTGGAAAAAAATCATTGTAATTAAAATAAGGAAGAAGTACTTCTTCAGCTTAACACCAGCACACAACATAATTTAATTTCTTTTGACTAATAATTTCTGGCTACTTCAAACAGAAAATGTAACTATTCTTCCCTAAACAGTTGAATAACTAAATGCAGACCACCCTTGATTTAAATCTTAAAGAGACCAAAGAGGGTTGTGACTATTTATAACAGTAAGAAACAATTACTGTTGATAATACAAAGGAATTGAGTCATGGAAGATATCTAGATTAAAAGTCTGCACTGTAAGAGTGAGTCTGTCTGATTTTTTTTCTCCCTGAGTGGAGTCCAATTCAGTCTCTAATCATACAAGTGATTAACAAGATCAGATGACTGTGAAGCACAAGTCTGATTTGTTAATTACAAGTATGATTACCAACAGAATTGGACAACACAAAGTCCTGTTACAAATTAATCACAACTATGACAAATTTTGAGAAAGAAACTAGACAATGGTTATAATAAGTTTTAGTAGATGTACATAGAACAGTATGGAGAATATGAATACTGATGTTAGGGTGTAAAGGGCTAAAAGAACTTACTAGCGGGTGAAGGACTATCAAAATTGAAATTGGAAATTGGTTAGACTAAATAAGAAAGTATGAACTCCCTCCATCGTAGAATACAGTTTTGTACATATAAAACAATATTGTATTAAAAGTTTTATTGAAATAAATCAACTAGCAAGTTTTTGCTGTCATTAATTGGAATTGTATGCAGCTATGATTTTGTTACAAATGGTACTGCATAACTTTCAAAAATTGTGTTGTATAATGATCACCTCAGTCGACTCATTTGAAGTCCTGTTTTTGATCATGCCCTTTCCAACCCAGATGTCTACATCAATTCCACGCACAGTAGAAGAACCCTTGTAAATAAGGGGAGATGACCCATTTCTTTGAGGTGTGTTAAATAACTGATGAGTTGTCTTCATGCGAATGTGGTGGTGTCCGTCACGATACACATCCCAACTTCGTGTCAAAGAAGACAGAGCAGATATGTTGCACACTGGCCCAGTCTTGCCAGTTGATATATTGTAAGAAATTCCTGTGTTGAAATCATGGATTGTTACAACTTGACCATGGCTACTAAACCAGTTTGGGTACTTCACCAAGAACAGTTTTTTCTCAAGGTCATAAATTTCCTGTTAAATAAAAGAAAATGTCTATTATACTTGTGTCAGAAGTGTTAAATATGAAGTTTTGCTCTACCTTCATAACTTCCATAAAATTGTGTGAATCCAATTCCTTGATTTTTAGACTGAGTACATCCCACCATACCATCTTGCAGATTAAGACCGGTGCTTTTATAAATTAAAATATTTCCACAATCCGGAAATAGAGACCTGTTAGCACAATTTGAAGAGCAAATAATTCTAGAAACTTGATTCTCATCAGCAAGAGTACAAAAAAGACATAATTTGTGGTAATCAACAAAACCACAGAACAAACATTGAACAAAAAAATTAATACAAAATGAATTAAATAAATGATTGAATTAATATAATGTTACATATTAATTATTGGTCGTAAACATTTTCAATTAATAATAGAGTAGATGAGTTAATACACATTAATGTCCATACCTGCAAATTTGAATCAACAAAGAAAGTTCTGTTTCTCCGGGTGCCTCTCAAAACCATTTCTAAGTTCACACTAAACGCTGAAGGAACTTTAGGGACAGTCTTGTTTAAACCTTTAAGTCCTGCACAGAAATATCCACTGGGAAGCTGAAATTCAGATGGGTTTGGGGAACCAGGTCGGAAATTGAAAAAGTCATAAACATGATAAAAATCATGTGGGGCACCACCCCTGACAGATGTACCATTAATGACAGCCCGCACCACTGTTGCATTGGGCCAACTTGTTTTCCAACCTGGCACTGAAAAATAATAGTCCAAGTAATATGAACTATTACCATGCACAACACAAGCCCTCCAATGATTGCATCTGAAAAGACAAGTTAGATAAAGCAAAATTCAATAAAGCAGCACTCCAAGCCGTAAGTAATTCATTTGAAAAATTCATTACCTTCCCACTAACTACATGTAGGTATATTATTGAAAAGAAACACCAGAAGGCAGCAAGCCAAATCTAATGGCTACCTCATGTAACCATAACCCCCTGAGAAAGCTAACCTTGACACAAACAATCTCAAAAACAAAAATAACCTTAATCCTAACCCTACTCAAAGAAATACAGTCTCAAATCTTTACACCCTAATATGCATATTCTCCATACTGTTCTTTACACATTTCTTAAGGTGCTGACAAGGAGAATTTAATCAGAAAATAATTTAACTTGATTTATAGAAACATAGGTAGCTACCCACGCAAGAGTTAATTGTTTTGGGTGAGTAGGTTGAAATTGGACACCAAGTACAGCTCTTTAACTGATGTTTGCATTTTTGTAAAAGAAACAGAGCATTTACTTTTAAAAGATTCCAAGACAAATGAAATTATTGTTCAATGGACTGCAAAAAGAATAAACCTTCTAATTTATCTGAAATAACCTCAGACACATGTATTTTAATTGTCTATTGCTACTGGTGTCTAAATAAAAAAATTAAAGTGCATCAGTACCATGCATCCTGTAGTCTCCTTAACAGCTGTTGTTTGGTCTTGTCATGCAACACTCTATTGCCCTGTTGCGTAACAAGACCAAACAACAACCTTGCAGGCTAAGACTATGCATAGTGCCGTTCCTTCATAAAGAAAAATCAAAATTATTCAGTCACAGCTAGTTGCCTAAAAAACATTTTCAATATAATTTTGTAGTGGAAAGCAAACCAAAACTTTATTTCATCTGCAATAGCCTCTAACCAGGACTCAATGGAGATTACCACTACCACTTCTCATAGGTGAATATTATAGTAATTAATTTAATAACCCATTGACACCTGAACCGCCCGTAACCGCCTGTGCCGCGTGGGGGACTTGCGCGAGAGACGCTTTCCACCCCTATCTCCCCTACTAAGCAGAATTTTGTCTCCAAACTTTCTCTGTTGTTAGAGGATCTATGTACCAATCAGAATCCGTGTTTTGCGCAGTTATTTCGATTACTTTAGGGGGTAGTACAGAGGCGACATTTTATGCGTTCACAAGAAATGATCAAATATGAAAAGATGGCGTACGCGCGGCCGACTCTCAATATTTTCAAGTCGGATTTTCTGTTTCTTTCCGACCATTTTAGACCTCCTGGAACACAAAATGAAAAGAAAAAATACTATAGAGTAATCTGCTTGAAAAATAATGGACATCAAGGTCTTAAAAGCGACAGAATAAGCTTTCGAGTCGACAATACTCCAAAGTGATGCGAATTAGGGCCGTAAAGTGAACACCAAACTATCGGACTTCAAGCGAGGCCTAGGGACATTATGCAGATTCCAAGGCACGGTAAATATCATGTTTGAGTAATGAGACGTCCAAAAGTATTTGATAGAAGATTTTGTGTTAAAACGTAGAACTTTTAGTATTTTCAACATAACGCTGCGCAATATTCTTGCCGTGAAGTCAAGTAGACATCGATCTATGCATGATGAATTCTACTTCGTGGGTTTCGCACACGTAAGAAATTCGTACGTTTTTCGGTTCTAACAGAAAATCAAGAACTGTTTTGAATAAAGCTTTCTTCCCGAAACGTTCCTTGGTCAGTTTCGTCTTTCTTCTTATTTATAAATTTGCATATTCACTTTGAAATCCGATCTGCATACTTGTTTGCACACGTGCGCAAAAATTTACTGATTTTTATCTTTTATCTTGATTTTAGAGTAAAAACTCAATATGCATCTATCGCTTTTTTCGTGGAAAGCAAGTTATTTAAATGGTGTTCTTTCACTTGAACTTGTTTTTGGGAAAAGATGACTTATAAAACTTGACTGCGCATTGTGTTTACTTTCCGGTTTCTCCAAAATGTTAACTTTTGGATAGACACGTGTTACACGTAGGTGTCAATGTGTAGGGAGGGAAAATTTTAGGACTTTGACAACCAACCGCTTATTACAGGGTGACTGCTTGATATGCTGCCACTTAATACAGGTTCAATTTTAACTAGTTGAACTTTCAAAATTAATGTGATGAAAAATTAAATGCAACATATATTCTGCTCACTGACTGAAATGTTGTGACCACTGCATAACATTTACTGAAGTGAAGCATGAAATAACTCGTGTCTCGGAGAAGAAGCAAACTACTGTGGCACTGTAACTAAAATCAAAATGCTTCAACAAGTACACTGTATCAGTATGATGGTAACTTCAGGTATCACAGATATAATTGCATGCAAAAATTTATCAAACACACAAAAAAAATTATGTGAGCCCTTCTACTTTTTGCTCCTGTAAATAACTTGAAATTTATGCAAAAACCAAATTTTATCTATTTCTGAAAGCTGCCATTTAGAAAGATGGCAACTTGCTCATGACCAAAATATAGTAAACATCGCAACATAACATTTAACCTTTTCACTCTTGTGTGTGACTTAAAAATAATATCTGCTCACCATGTCAATGTATTTCAGGCAGAAATGTGGCGAGAGAATAGAAAATAATCAAAAAGGAGATACTGTTTGATTTAACTTTGTACTCTTGTTTGAGCAAACAATACAATATCCCATCCACACCAGCAAAACATGCTTAGTTAATTGGGTTAAACTGAATGAAAATCAGAAGCAGAGACCTGAAAAATTTTAATTTCAATGGGATTCAAACATGAGTCACTAAGACCCCATTTATATGATCTTGGGTACCCAAGACAAACTTCCCCCTGAGACAACTTTACAGAGTATTTATATGAAATTTGACACATACACCTGCTGACTCTTGTTTGGCCAAGTTACATAATCAACAAAATGATGAACCACAGGTAAAAAAATAGCTGTAAACATCCCAGTCTTACCATGTGCATGCATTTTCTGTTCGAGTTGTCTTGCACCTTGGCCCAACACCCCCCCCTCCCTCCCCCTCCTGAGTTGTCTTGCCTAACCAAGAGGAGTTTACAACCTCATGTAAATGTTTGGCTGAATTTTGTAAAGAAGTAAGTAATAAGTTAACTCACCCAGGGTAACTCAGGGGGAGGGTTGTCTTGGTTACCCCCTTTACATGGGGCCTGACTTGTATTTCAATGTGCATAAATTTAAAGTCAGCAATGGTTTAAGCAGCTTCTCTGCAGACAACAGGTTTAAACAATGTTTAACAAAACAGGTTCTAAACAAGTTAAAACATCACTGTGAATGGGGTATAAAATTGTCTGACAGTACAGATAATTAATACTCATATCTTCAGGGCGAAAGGGGTGAAAACACACCAAAAAAAGCAGATGTCACTTATTTTTATAAATGAATCATTAATTATTTCTGCTTGGGTGAAGAAAAATCATCTAGTTGCAATTATAGTATAACCTTGATAATGCTGAATCATTTTCGGTTGGTAATGAAAACACTAGTGAATGGGTTGCTTTCTAAATGTCACTGATGCATGAATTTCACGTGACTTTCTTGAGTACTGGATCAACGACATACTAATGTAAAACACTTGCACAGCTAAAACACATGGCTCACATATCAGTGAACACAAATCCTGTCTCGACTAAAGAAAAATAATAGAATGAAAAAGAAAATCCAAAAATGCTTAAGTAACTTTGGAAGCTAGCCACTTTCGTATCGAATCGCTCTAAAACATGTACAGAATCCTCTTCCACGCATGGCTGCTTTTACTGTGTCTCATCCTTAAGTACGCTGCAAATAAAGTCTAATATTACGAGCACCTGTCCATCCATAATCTCCTTCTTAACTGAAGTTAACTTCAAAAAAACTAACGTATTGAAACTGACACACATAGCATGAGACGTGATTCGAAAGCGAAAATACCTTTCAATTTCATTTTAAGCTCTATGTTGCAAGGCTATAGGAGACCGTTTACTTCAACAAAATATTTCTATGCACTTACCTGATTCCTCGAATGGACACAACACCCATGTAGGTTTCGTTAAACCTTTTTGCAAAATGAAACAATTGTGAGACGCTTTCGATGTGCGAGTTGTTGTTTCCGAAGAAATTAAAATGACGTGGTCCTACGTATATAGAAGAGACGAAACAGTTTTGCGCACTCATATCCAAATCGATTCTCTCGTCTAAACTGTAGTCGTAGATAGAGCGGGTTGTCTTTCCATCTTTTGTTCGCTGCAAGCTACCCTTGTTCGCGGCTAGGTCATAGAATTCCTTGTAAATGGCAGTGTAGTTCTTGTTGACGATGGTTACCTCTACAGAGGTCGAGAAGGCCGTTGGAAAGGTAGGCAGTTCTGGGCTAGATACGTTCCGTTCACTTGCCTGCTGGCAAATGGGAACATAGTTCCCAAAAGAAGCTTGCAAGCCTGCTAGAAAGCAAAAAATGAACCAGCTCAACATTTCGAAAGTCTACGAATGCTGTAAAATGCACGAGGGCCTTGATCAAAGCGCGATACGCGAAACAAGTCTGAAGGCTGTGCGTGCTCTGATTGGCTGATCAGAATCAATGGAAACCTCTTTCAGCTGCTATCGATTCACTCAACGGACGGTCTTCTAAATACGCACCTGTAACTAAACGTGACGGTATGAGTTATTTTTCTCTTTATTAGGTGGCATTGAAAATTAGTGAAATATTAATCTAAAGAAATGTTGATTAAAGTTAATTTTCTTATTTAATTTTCCTAGAGAAAGGAAAGTTAGTGCAGACTACCTTTTCAGCTGAGACATTTGAAAACAGAGGCGAAATCTGCGAAACGCCGTTGTCTATTTAAAAGTATTAGCATACATGCGATATTACTATGGTTTATAGTCTGAGGATTAAAAAGAAAAATGTTTATTTCTTATTCGCTGTTCTTACAAAGCGGGGTTTTCCTCACTGTTTTTTTTTAATCTAATTAAATACTAGCTTTCTGCTCTCTCTCCAGCTGAAACGAATTCCTTTTTCAAAATCTACCGGTGATCTATCACGAATACTGCCAAACTGATAAATTGTTTAACATAGTTTCAGTTATATTTAAAATGGAGTGAAAACATGTCTTCAGTTGAACGATCAATTAGATCTCTCGTTCTCCAACTCTGTGTGATGGTTGATTCGAGCTTCTTCCTTGACCACCAAAATTAGTTTGGAAACCTTTCTACTGTTTGCAATTTTTCATGTACATTACGCTAATGTAGTTAGACAGATGTCCTCCTCCCCCTCTCCCCCCCCCCCCCGCCACTCCTCACTCCCACGGGGTAATGACGCAACTTAAAGTATTCCTTTAGCTTTATTCACTTGGCGTGATCATCGCGCTTGCGGTGCGTTTTTCTGCTCTTTACTGCTCGAATGAAGGTGATTGATCTTGCTCTTTAGTCGGGAACTAATAGCTCTAAGAAGAAGACGTGTTCTTACTTTCTCTTGGTAAGTAGCCAGCGCCTTTTTAACTTCTTCTCACGCGCTCACTGAACTTATGGCAGAGTCGTGATTATGCTTGTTCGTGATTGTTTGTTTGTTCGATTTTGAAATTACTTCACACTGTAGTTTGGAAGTGCTTTTTCGCAAGACTAAGTCTGTAACTTATTGACCAAGGTATTGTAAATGTAGTTAACTACCGGTCTTACCACTCCTTAGCCCTGTTTGGACGTAGGAAATAGAATTTGTGTTTGAATACGTAAATCAGAATCTTAGGGATTTTTTTTAAAATTGTTTTTATCTTTTCGTGTGTTTTTTCAGTTAAAGCGACGTATCTGTTACTTGTCGAATTTTTCTCGGTAGCGTCACAACTAGCACGAAATACGCGGAGACTGCGACTGCAATGAATTCAATGCTTACGGATGCCCTTTCTTTGTTTTAATATATTACCAGAATCGAATAAATAATTTTTTTTTCAGTTTTGAGTGCAGTAAGCGCATATCATGTATTTAATACATTGTGTTAGACGTTCGTATTTTAGTTGTCTTCATGCGTTTATGTAAGTGTTCGAGATCTTCCAAACTTATGCAAAAATGATCTTGAACTGGGAAATATTGATTTCATTTCTGACCGTCACAGTTTTTGCTCCTAAAAAACGGTACCTTGTTTGGGATCAGACAGTTTATCGTGATGGGTTAATACCAGTGTGAAATGAAACTGAAATATACTTCACAATGAATAAGCCATCAGTTGGCCCCTTCATGAGGTTTGATGGCACCTTGATCAGCAATTCTAATGATAAATTGTTCTATTGAAACAGATCTGACTGCTGGCTAACATTGTAAGGGAAGGTGGCTACTCATATAACCTCAAGTTATGGCAGCAAAAGGTAAATGCATTGCCACTGTAACTGAAATTTATTCGTAGAAATGTAAGTCATCAAATTTTAGAGATTAGATTGCCTTGTCTTGTGCATGTTGCATGCCAAATCAAAAGGCTGTGTTATAGAGTGTAATGAATTTCAACTGTATTCTCTAACTTGATTGTAATGCAGAATGGTATTATCATAATGTAATCATTGGGGGGGGGGGAGGGGAGGAGACAGGGGGGTCACAGCCTACCACCTCCTGTAGCACTTTCTCCAACCTCCAGTACTTTTGTGCCCCTTTGCTTCCCAACTCCTGCCCTTTATTGTATTACTCCCATCTTCCAGTGAGTAATCTAATGGCTAATGTAGTTTCAAATGTGTATTTACTTGCATTTAGGAATCCCTCATATACTGAGATCATGCCAGTTAGAAATGAAACCGAACAGTCACACATAAACTTAAGAGTTTAGTACTCCTTTCTAATTCCCTGCTTCTAGCTTCGGTAATTGCATATCCATTTCAGGAAATTATGTTGTTCACAAATCTTGTTGTCATTGTGAAAGTGGCTTTATTATGGTTGGTAATAATTTTTCATATCTGACAAACTCAGTAGCTTCCCCCCTCATTGAAATACTTGTATGTATGGATGAGAAGTTGACATCTTCTTCAAAGTCTGGGGCCAAGGGTCAGATCTTTAAGGTGTACAGACAACCAGAAAGTATCGAACAACAAAGGTCCTCTAACTAGGGTGGTTTGGAAAACTTTTATTTAAGGCTTCTCGGAAATGCCATTTCCTGTGTTTTCACAGATATTTTCAATAAATAAATACAAAGGAAATGTTTGAAAAATGCAGTGTTATTAGGTAGTTACAGTGTTTTTAAGTTACACCTCAGCTAGCTGCTGAAAGTTGTATATACATTTGTACACTGGTATCATGCAGCTATGTGACTGTCTGATTTTAGAAAAGGCTTTGCAGAAAAGAAGTCTTTCATGGACTGATTTTTTTCATTGCCAGACCAAAAAATACTGAGGCTGATCAATATAGCCTCTGATGACATGTGACCTAACTCACTTTGTTTGCTGGAGAATTTTAACTGTTACAGAGTTCCCCCCCCCTTCTTGCCGTCCCTCTATTTCATTGTTTCTTCATCCTAAATTCTGTTTCTTTTACAAATTTCCATTTTGTTCATTGTTTAAATTTTCATTACAACAAATAGTACTGTATTATACTGTCTTCCATAATTGCACACAACTGATAAACAATTCCACTTGCGAAAATCAAACCTCGCAAATTAAAGGCAATCACAGTTTCAATGACACATCTATTGAGATTTTAATTTTTTTTATTTTAAAGTATTAACATATTTTCCTAAAATTTTCATCCCAGATTCTCAACCAGACACAGAGAATAAACCAACTGATGATCTACCACCTCCTTATCAGGCAGATCCCCCCTCTCCTTACCCTCAACAGCCAGGTTACTCAGTACCTCCTCCTGTTTACCAATTGCAACCAGGCTACCAAGCACCACCTGGTTACCAAGCACCACCCAATTACCAAGCTCCATCTAGTTTTCAAGGTGGTCAAGTGTACCATGGTGCTCCAGCTGGTGGTTTCATGGTCACTACAGTACGTTTTCTGCATCTCAATTGAAAAGATTTTGTCCTATTTTAACCTTTTTGCTGCTGACTGGTTTTTCATCCCAGTGTGGATCAGACTTAAGGGATAATCTCTATTGCTTTCCTCATCAAATTCAGTGCCAGAATTATCTTCCTCATCACCAGAATTTTTTGGTATCTCTGTCACCAAATGAACAAGTCTTTATCAGGCTTCCATAAGTATATTTATATGCAGCTTGATTGTTTTTTCTGTGTACAGTAGTGTTCATACAAGTACCACAACTTAGCACATACTGAGTACATTCTCATATCTTATGTATAATCTGATACAGGACATACTCAGTACTTCCTCAAAGCAGTAAAAGGGTTAAAGTACACAGTCAGTTACATACTGGTTAGCTTTGATCCTTGTTCAAGCCCCTAGCCTGGTCATAGAGTTCAAAAGACAAAGATGCTTCAGAAACTGTATGATTTAATCTCCTACATTAAAATTAGATGTGAGAATTTAAAGCATTATAATCCTTTTTGAAATTCCAATTAAGGACCCAACTGTGCAAAAATGGTCTTCAAATGGCAAAATATCCACCAATTATAAATGCCACCCTTTTGAAAAAAAACTCTCCTAGTTGTGGCAGATAATAATTGTGTAACATTGATGTTTTGACATCTTTTAGCAACCTGGTCCACCTTATGCAGTGCAAGCAAATGTTCAAGCCTCTCCTCCTGATTACCAAGGGCTGGCTTGGTTTGCCTGCCTCTGTTGTTGCTGGCCTGTGGGTATCTTGGCTATACTGAAATCTAATGAGGCAAGTGTGTATTTTTGACTTGGCTTAATAAACCTACAGCTCTATGGTCAAATGTTTTTCTTGAATGCACTTACGCATATGGATTCAAACATTTTTTTAGCATCACGGAGAAATATGATCTCAACAGTTTTCTGGAAATTGTGTCTTTAATGCCAAGTGTGAGGGCAGCATCTTTAAATCAGAATCAAGAGTGACCTGAAAACCTCATGGACTGCCTCATGGGCCAACTAACATACTTCCCCAGACAGTTTCAAAAAAGACCAATAACTGAGTTTTATTTGACTTTTTTTTCCCTCCCCTTTCCCATTTGTTCTGAGGTGGGGTGGGGTGGGGGGATAGGGGAGTTATCTGGGAGCAGTGTGTTAGGTAGTATTTGGAGGGGAATATATTGACCTAGTATCAGTATTTTCTTATCCCAGAAATCGCTTACCTTGAGATTTTTTATGACAAATTGTTCTTTTTCTAGGTGCGTAATTCCATGGCACGTGGAGACTACAACTCTGCAAGAGTAGCATCTAACTCAGCCCGTACTTTTTCCTATTTGGCCATTGGTCTTGGAGCTAGTTTTTTTATTATGTACATCATTGCCTTAATTATGGTTTTCACACTTTTGAGGGTTCAGTAATAACCCAGGAGTGAAATGAAATTTCAATACTTGAGAATAACTCATGGCACAATTTAGACAGCCCAACCATGAGCATCAAGATATCAACAGCATTAGTAGGTTTAATATTCCCAGAGCCTCTGAGTGATTTTATTCATTTGATGCTGAATTTTGAAGTATCAAATTTGGGTTGTTTTGTTGGGGCTGCATGTATGCGGTTGCTATTACTTTGAGCTTAATTGCTCACAATGTTTGTATAAAATGGATGGTGTTTGATGCTTACATTACTGCAAACATCATTGTGAATGATTTGCCTGGTTGAAAAATTTCAGCAGTCTGTGTTGTATAATTATATTCATTTTGTGGAATGTTTATGCACCCACCATGGAGGAATATTTCATGGCCTCCAACTAAAATTTCTGGTGACCCTCAATCCTTAGCAGTTCCAGTGCTCCAAGCCGCAACTAAATTCTATTTTGGTCTCTGGGTGAAATGAAGATTATTCTATTGATATGTGCTTTCTATTTGTGACTTAATATATTTTCTGTGACTTAATATATTTTCCATAACTTAAAGCAGTTGTCATGTGAAAGAAGGAAACTCTTCATATGACTAGTTGGAGGTGAAATTAATTCAGACAATTTTTGTATTTTTTTTACAATTTGCATCAAGGGCTTTTTTTATAACTTGTTTAAAACTGACAATTTGTCATTTCTCTTGGGATAGCAATTACTTAGCTATGAAAATGTAAATATTGTCTTCACTCTGTGAGTACTATAATAATTTATTGTTTTACCGTAATTCATAAGAGTGAAATGTTTATTGGGAGTTGAGAACAAGCTCAGGGAAATAATTATGTGATGGTGAAATAAGTGTCACATTTGTGTACTTGACAACAGGCTTTAATAAAAAAGGAGTAATGTTTCATTTTTGGAAAGTTGTGGTTACTTTTGTATGCAGCAATTGTTTTGTGGTTCAATAATTGATATGTTGGAAAGTGAAATTACACAGTCTAATGCTAGGAGAATTTGAAGCTACAGTCACAGTTGTTTTTTTTAACATCACAGTCTAATGATCAAATAATTTATTCTTCTGTCTAGCTGTTGTACAATTTTGCGTAAGTCAATCAAGAAAGTAAATTTGGTGCCAGTCATCACTGGAACATGTCCAAGGTGATAATTCTTAGAAGTTTTTTAATGTTTAAAGAGTAACCAGGGTGCAAAATAATTTTCCCCATTTCTGTTTGTATGACACCCTGTTGCCTTTGCTGTGAGTAAGTGTTTGGTACCTCTTTTTTTCGGTTTGTTTGTTCTTCAGAGATGTATTTCGGTTGTGATTAAGCCTAACATTAATTGTGATTAAGATCTAACATTCTTGGCAGTTGCACTATTAACTGGCTTTGATTCCAGTGTGTCCGATAGCTGTGACTTGTTCTCGCGGAAGCGCGCAGGCGCACGTTATACTTATCCGCTCCGCGCGCGTGATAATCTTGTCTGAGCTGCGTGTCATGAAATAGACATGAAATGTAGACCACAAATATAGAAATGGTATTTTAAAAATATGCGGGGAATTACGTTTCGGCGGAAACCACACATGATCACCCTGCTGCGAACGATATCGGAATAAAGAAATGAAATTTCGATTTGCAAGGACCTTAAAGTTTCGAAACCTGAAATTCGATCGACAATCTTCATTATCTTATTTGGCCATCTAAGTGAATCATCATATTTCAGATCGAAGGCGATTTTTCTAAGCGTGATCTCGCACTGCGAATACTGGTTTGTTTACTTCTACCAGGATTGAAGTGTCAAAGCTTTCATCTCCAAAGGTGAGTGCCACGGAGAGTTTTTTTATTACGATTGTTAACATGGGAACTGACAAGTTAGGATCAGACATCAGCTTCCGATGCGATTGTCACAATGAGCTCCTACTGTTTAAAACCAACATTTACACAAATGTTTTGAGCGCGCGTGAAAAATGTTGTCAGAAACACATTGTATTCTTCAATTCCCAATTGTTCAAGAGCGATGAACGGTCAAGAAATCGTAAACATGATGAAATTAGTCGCCTTTCTGCGTTTGAAATCAGGAAGCTCTACTTTTATCGCGCATTTTCGTTGACAGAACCTGACCTAGACAATGAATTGAAGCAACAATGTATAAACCATATTTCAAGGGCTACATTGTATTTTTTTCCGAAGTCTTTACTTATCTAGGACGCTGCGGAATTTTATTGAAATTTATTTTTCCCTTTAAGTTTTCGTTAAACCTTTCCAACAGATTTGAGCGCTTTAGTTCATCTTCTTTCAATGACTAAAATTTTATTACAGGTGATGCCATCTGGAATAACCATTTACATAAAATTAAAACGCATCCCTATCAACATGTCACTATCAGATCAGTAGCTGCCATTGTTCATAGTTATTATGTCTGTAAATCCATATATGGAAAGTAAACTATGGTAAATAATTGCTCAATACCGAGTAATTTTTTTGTAAAAATACATTCGGCCAAAAATTCGTGATATCCACTGACCTTTCTCAACAAGCGTTCGACCCCTGCAGGCATTTTAAAACGTCTGTCACATTGCAGAACTTCCCTACATTCATAAAACGAAATAACTTTTTGCCTTGACACACTTAGGTCGATATAGTATATATTGAAATCTTCAATAAGCTGTTTCATCGCAATATACAATCCATGTTGATTACATGCAACCGTTAAATTTCGCATCGTTTTATTTTCGCGCCTCAGCAGAGACAGAAGACAGCTCTGTTCTTTTGTTTGTTTTTATTTAATTTCTATTTTGTTAATTGGTTTGAATTAACCTTTTTGTGATGCCTATTGTTGCATGTCTGTTTTGCTCTCGTGTGAGACCTTCAAATATCCATGCCTTTAGAGTGAGATTAAAGTTCTTCGCTTCGGGAGGGTCAGTTTCCTTTTCTGCGTTGGACAGTTCGCTGCAATTAAAATCTGATTAGCTACGGTGTCTCCTTTCCTCGGCTACCTTGACATATAATTGCATCCAAAATATGTGACTTCCTGTGGTTCTTCTGTTATTGTCTCACAGTAATTTTGTCACATTTTCATTTGTAAATGATTTTGGCAAGGGTAAACAAACTCAAATCGAAACCTTTGACCTGTGAGTGTATTAAGTTGGCGATCTTGGTCAAACTTGCTAAATATATGCTTATCACCGTCTTACATTACACATTTCCATGAATGAAAAATTCCTTATAGATTGTATTTAGTCGGAGTGCAAGAGAGGATCAATCTCTCTTTTTCAATGAGATTAGTTAAGCTTTTTCAAAATGCCATGTTAATATTTTGCGCGAGGCACGCGTGTGGAAACTCACAGAGCACGCGCGCGTGCTGAGTTTACTTTTGTGCCATCTTTTCCGGAAGTCAACAGTAAGAGTTAGCCTGATGATGTTGTGCGCCCCGACATAAACTTGTTGTTCCGAAATTTTCTGTGATCTGCCAAAGCAAACCGACGTTAAGTTAAATGGGCTTTTTGCATGGGATCTGGACCCCCTCCCATTGCACATTTGGACTCCCTAGGTCCAAAACAAGCCCTTCTCAAACCATGTGCATCCATTCCTCACTCAGATTTCACTGAATCATGTTATGCCAACATTCGGGTAAAATACGGCGGCAGGATACTGACAATAATGATTTTACTTCTGTTGTAAATTATGAAATGCACTTTGTTGTCCGCTGGTGTCTTCTACTGACATACTTACGTCTACAAGTGTGATCCATTTGTAAAACCACTAGTAAATTAGGGAAAAGGTTTGTATCTATTCTCAAGTATATTTTGCATGTGGAATCTCACAAGATGATCATTTGATTTTACCTAACTATAACCTACACTTGCATAGTACGCGGGAGAGGGGGCGAGGTTCAGAAAGGGACCGGGTGGGTCCAAATCCGCTATGACACGGGCAACAAGGGAGCTAACATTTCAACCACTAAGAGCGACTAGCGTCAAATTTTTCCTCATCGTGTCACCCCTAAATCAAACATTAAGGTCATGAGACTAATGGAAATGATCAACAAGTACAGGAGCTCTTGATTGTTAAGCAAAATCTCCTTGTCAGCACCTTAGGAAATTTATGGAGAACAGTATGGAGAATATACATACTGATGTTTGGATGTGAAGGGTTAAATTCACCAACTAATCACTCTTCTGTTACATTTTTTCATAGCACTGACAGAATAAAATAGCGAAAAAGCTAGCCAAAGAATATGGAGGAAAAAGCCTTGTCATTGGAAAACAGTGGCTCAATAACTCCCCATGTGAGTATTTCGTCAATCGATGGAAATGGTCAAAGTGATGTTGACCAAAACGAAACGCAGTGCCAAGAACATGATGAGCCAAATGGAGGAAATTCTCTCGAGGAGGATGAAGAAGAGGCTTTAAATGATAAGAATATAGTGATTTTTAATGGACCTAAGAGCGACGGACTGGTTAACTATGGTTTTTTCGATCTCGAGGACGAAGATGAATTAGCTCCTAGCGAGGGCTCTCACAACTTACAACATGAAGAATTTAATGAAATTGGAACTGGAGAAGGTGGACTAACAGTAACAACAACCACTGCTACAACTTTTTCAAGGCGCGTTGATCGATCAGGGACGAAGATAGAAATTCCCTATAGTCTAAATGAAGAAGACGAAGAGCAAGAAGAACGAGAACAAGAACGAGAAAACAAAATGAAGGAATTGTCATCTGAGAGAAACGAGAAGCAAACGACTAATAATCTTCTTCAAGAAAATTCAGCTGTTGTCGTTAAAAAGAAAACCATTACTTACCACACTGAATCAATAACAGTTAATGGTGTTACTTTGGAGAGCAGAGAATTCATCGAAGATAATGTAAACGTAACAGAGAAAAATAACCCAGAACTACTTTCCATGAAGAGTAATTCTGAAGTAGTGGAGAGCGTCCAAGGAGGAAATGAGAAAGATCCTATCGATAAAGATTCCATGATTATTTTGGAAAATAAACCCACGTTACCGCTTGTGGAAGCTGTTCTTGATGAGGGAGTAATTAACGGGGTCCGACAGTTTACCTTGGAGAGTGCACCCGAAATCATCAAAGAGCTCCCTGGGTCACGTCAATTGTCGCAAGTATCGAATGAAAATGAGAGTAGTGAACTTCGGGAACCATCAGAGGAAGTTTCCCTCGTAGCAAAGGAATCAGAACCACGATCATCCCATTACCACCCTCTGCTGGTAGAGAGAGTCGAAACAGTAGAAGGCGATGCAAAGGTTGATGTGGATATTGTTCAAATAGATAAAGAATCGATTGTTATGGAGTCCCAAAAGGATCAGGAAACCGAGACTGAAGCTGCGGACACGATGAGTGTTATAGAGGAAGAATCTCCTTCTGTTGTAGATAAGCGGCCGCCATCTCTGCATTTGGAGGCTGTGTTTGACCACGAGGAGGAAGAAGGCACTAGAGAGAAAAAGGTGGAGATATCTGCTGAGGAGGTAGAGAAGAAGCCTTCGTCGCTTAGCATGGAAGAAGTAAAGCAAATAATTAATGAAGATTCTCCTGAGGTCATTGAGAGGAGGCCTGTATCTATTCACATGGAACAGATGTTCAGTGAGGAAGACCGCACCGAAGTTCAAGAGCCGATAAAAGAAGCCTCTGAAGTTGCAGTAGAATCAGAGCCACGGTCGATCTATTACCATTCAATGTTAGAAGAGAGTGTTGATAAAGTTGAAGAGGAGGATAACTTTCATGACAGTTTTTTGGAGGTCAAAGGGGAATCAATAGACACGGAGCCTGAAAAAGACTTGGAAACGAAAAATTATTCTGATTCCAGGGAGGTTATAGCGGAAGAATTGCCCTTCGTTGTGGATAAACGGCCTGTATCATTTCACATGGAAGCTGTATTTGAGAATGAGGAAAGCGATAAGGACAGGCAACCAATCGCGGAGGTTTCCCCCGAGGTTGTAGTAAAGAGGCCCGTGTCACTCCAGGTGGAGCACTTGTTTGGTGAAGGTGAAAACACTGAGGTTCGAGAACCGATAAAAGAAGAGTCGACTGTCGCAGTGGAATCGAAGCCGCAAATGTTCGTTTATCACACTATGTTAGAAGAGAAGGTCGAAGAAAAAGATGATGAAAATTCTGTGGAAGCTGGGGATGTACTAGTCGATATCAAATTCGAAAAAGGCGCCGGAAATGAGACTGCGGAAATGACAAAATCTTTAGACACAAAGGACGAAATATCAGAGGAACCACCCCATGTTGTAGAAAAACGACCTGTATCACTTCACATGGAAGCTGCATTTGAGTTCGAGGAAAACGATGAGGTCAGGCAAACAGTGGAGGAGGCTTCTCCCGAGGTTGTAGAAAAGAGGCCCTCGTCACTTCACATGGAGCACTTATTTGATGAATATGAAAGCACTGAGGTCCGAGAACCAATTAAAGAAGCTTCGACTGTCGCAGTGGAATCAGAGCCACGATTTTTGTGTTATCATGCGATGTTAGAAGAGAAGGTTGAAGATCAAGTTGGGAATGAGGATGACGATGATAATTCTGTAGACATTGGGAATGAACTAGTCGCAATTAAGTTCGAAAATGGCAAAGGAAAAGAAACCGCGGAAGTGATAAAATCAATAGATACAGGGAACGAAATATCAGAGGAACCACACATTGTTATAGAAAAACCACCTGTACCTCCCTGCATGGAAGCTGCCTTTAAGCTCGAGGAAAACCATGAAGTGAAGCAAACAATAGAGGAAGCCTCCCCCGAAGTTGTAGAAAAAAGGCCCGTGTCACTTCATATGGAGCACTTGTTTGATGAAGGAGAAAGCACCGATGATCCAGAACCAATTGAAGAAGCTTCGACTTTTGCAGTGGAATCAGAGCCGCGACTGTTCTTTTATCACTCGATGCTCGAAGAGAGGGTTGAAGAAAAAGATGATGACCAGACCGTGAACGACGGTAATGAATTGATTGATATCAAATACGAAAAAGGCGCCGTAAAAGAGACAGCAGAAATGACAAAGTTGAAGACAAAGGACGAGATAACAGAGGAATTACCCCTTGTTGTAGAAAAACGACCAGCATCACTTCACATGGAAGCTGCATTTGTACTCGAGGAAAACGATGAGGTCAGGAAAACTGTAGAGGAGGCTTCTCCCGACGTTGTGGAAAAAAGGCCCGTCTCACTTCACATGGAGCATTTGTTTGACGACGGCGAAGGCAATGAGGCCCCAGAACCAATAGAAGAAGCCTCCTCTGTTGCAGTAGAATCAGAGCCGCGATTGTTCTGTTATCATCCCATGTTAGAAGAGAAGGTTGAGGTTGAGATCAAGAGCAATGAAGACAAGTCTGAAGACATCGGGGATGAACTAGTCACAATCAAGCGAGAAAAAGACCAAAGAGAAGAGACTCAACCAACGACAAAAGCTTATGAAACAGGAGGTGTAATTTTCGAGGAATTACCCCTTGTTGTACAGAAGCAGCCTGCATCCCTTAACTTGGAACCCACTTTTGATCACGGGGAAAACGATAAAGTTAGGCAAACAATAGAAGAGGCTTCTCTCGAGGTTGTGGAAAAGAGGCCTGTGTCACTTCACATGGAGCACTTGTATGGCGAAGGAGAAAGCAACGACATTCAGGAACCAGTAGAAGAAGCATCCACCACTGTAGTAGAGTCGGAGCCTCGGTCGCTCTCGTTCCATCCTATTTTAGAAGAGGCTGAAGAACCGGTAAAGCAAAAAAATGGTGATGTTATTTCACCCGAACTACCAGGGGAACCTAAAAAAGACGAAGAAATGGACATTAAAGATCTGGAAGCGGTGTTCGACGGTAGGGACGACGAAGGAAAGAAACCAGTGGAAGACGCCCTACAAATTCTGACAAAAGAAAAGCCAACAGAACAAGAAGAACCAGTCACAGAAGCGCAGCTTGTAGTGGTAGAGAGGAAAACTGCTTCAACTCAGCCAAAGGTGCTGCTCGATCATGAAACTCCTGGTGATGAGTTCGTAGACGTGGCAGAGGAAGACAACAAAGCCACGGTGGAGTCCTTGCTCAGTAATATTGAATCGATAATCGAAAAGCCATCTTCAGGACAACCATACAGTAAAGAAGTGGAATTAGCACCAACTAGCGACAAAGAACCCGTCGAGGAAGAGGCAGTCTTCAAGATTGAGAAGAGGGGAGCTTCACTCAACATGGGGTCGCCCCTTGATCCTGAAATCTTTGGAGAACAATTCCAAGAAACGTATCCTGATACACAAGAAAAGCAAGACATTGTCGACGAAGTTGTTACAGTTATAGTTCAAAAGAAACCCGTTTCTCATGCTTTTTATGACGAGCAGGAAGGTGACACCCAAGAAACAGAATGCTTTTCTAAGGACGAGCCTCCGTCGGTTGTTGTGTTAGACATACCTCAAGTAGAGAAAAGGAAGGAAGGCGAGGACTCCGTAAAAGAAATAGCTGCCCCTGTTGTACAGAAGAATGAAGTTGAGTTTTATCCTGATCTTTTAGTGCTAGAGGGAGAGGAAGAACAAAAACAAAAGGAATTTGACGTGGCACACAGCAAGCAAGCAGTAAACAAAAATTGGCAAGACACTAAGCCGACCGAATTCATCACGACCACAACATCGGTTGTAACGTCAATAGAAAGTACTGATGAGCAATCTGCAAACGACAGTGAAACCATTGTAACCAAAACGGTTTACGAGAAAAAGACTTTCGAGGCAGCCAGCAGTTCAACTAATTCTCTTCCTGACACGGTCACAACAGAAGAAATGCTCTCCTCAACTTCTTATACCAAGCAGTTTCATGAGGGGAACATGGATGGTGAGGTGGAATTAATCCGTTACGTGCTTCGGAAGAGGCTCTCAGCTCCCGAAATATTACCCGAGAAAGAAAGCGAAGGTTCTGCACCTTTGGCTGCATCGGAGGATCGTGGAATTCTTGAGTCTCAGGAGCAGTTTAACGTGATGGAAAGTCCTCGGAAAGTTAAGGAGTCTTCGCTGCCAAACAGAACACAGGGCGGAGACGAATCTGAGATGGAACCTTATACAGATATTCCCTATGAAGAGAAGCTTATTCCGGATTCTCTGGGAGAGGCACAACCTCAAGTTGCCGATTCGATGGAGAAGGAAGAAGGTGCTGATGAAACATTACCTGTGCTAATGCTGTTAACGCCTGAGACGGCAGGAGAAGAAAAGAAAAGTACAAAAGCGAAGAAAGGTGGGCTTTCATCGCCACAATGCAAGTGTTGCTCAGTGATGTAAATTTGACGAACGGTAGATGCAGCTAATAGCAAAAGCCTCTTGTAACTTAAAGAGCTTATCAAAGCCTACGTCAAGGAATGCTAACTGTGTGAAAAATGTGTCTTTAGTTAGACGCATGGCATTGATAAAAGAACACGGTCGTATTAACTACCCTTGGCGAGTAGTGAAAATAATGAATTTATACTTTTATTAGCTAGTTTGGTGCTGTGACGCACAATTGACGCTTTGTCTTCTTTATGTGTTTGGCATAGTTCCGTTCTTGAACCAGAAATGTGCTAAGTGCTTTATACTGTATTCTTTAGACTGTATAGGAGACATGCACAGTTATAAAACAACAAATATTGTTGTTTTAGATTCGTATATCAAGGCGACTGAGTCGAGACACTTCAACCAAAATCGATGTATTTGGACGTATTAGTGATGACACGACATCGATGTATTTTTTTCCTTTCTTCGCTATTTCATTTCCGGTTAACCAAGGTTCAATAGCGACTTTGCAGCCTCTATCGTTTAAGATTTAAGACGGAAAACAGCGGCTGTGAAAATATTTGGCGAGCTGAATTCGGAAATTTCTCTTCCGCTCCTTATTTTCACCTTATAGGGGCGAGGAAACGTCACGTTTCTCTACCAAAAGACTTCAGTCTTGAGGTTGCTTTTTTTTCCGTAGTTTCTTTAAACGAGCGGTAATTTTCTTACCTGTTTTGCCCTTGGAAGAAGAATTAGTTTTATTTGTTCCTAGACGTGTAAACGGGTTAGCTTTTATTGCTTGCAAGTGAATTCTAAGAATAAGAGAATAAGATTGGTTTTTTTATTAAATAAAGATTTCTCAATTAAACACACTTCCATCTTTTTCCTTCCAACACAAACTTGAAGAGCCTGACAAAGAAAAACCGAAGGCTCATGTAACCAATGAGCTGAAGAACAAACAATTGAAGGATTATTGTAAATAACATTTTTAAAATGAAAAGCAAGTACAAACCTATATCGAAATATACCATTATTGTCGTTGTGCAGGTAAACTGAGAGAGTTTTCGGAACTTCTTTCAAAGATGTAAATGATTGTCTGACGTTGGAAATTAATCTCTTTTTTAACTTTTTAAGCTTTACTTCTTGTTTTTTTTTCTTTGCTCCCTCACCTACGCACACACGTATAAAAAATAGCCTCCATTTGGCGCGAAAATATGCTTAGATATTTGTCCGCAGACATTACCGGTTCCAAGATGCGAACGATTTTCCTAGTGTGACGCTGATGGCTGACAGCGTGTGCGTTGTAAGAAAAGGAGTGGTACAAAAAACACCTTTTAACTTCTAAATGGTAGAACAGTTCCCTTCACACCTTTCTTATCTCGACAGATCACAACAACGAGGTCCTCACGGAGGACATAACCATTGCACTGGATAGATGAGCTCAAAACTCTTCGTTAATGACATTCTTACTGAGTTTAAATGTTTGGATAATTCCATTCCATTATTTTGCCGCACCCTTATTCCATGACATAATTGGCAAAAGGCACAATACCCTGACACTCTGATTGGACCGAAATGCATGTCAAAGATACCCTATTGCTGTGATCCGTTTGGTGAGAGATACATACGCTATTGCTGTGATCTGATTGGTGCGAGATACCTGCCCTAATTCTGTGATCTGATTGGTGCGTGATGCCTACCCTGATGCTGTGATCTGACTAGTGCGAGATACCTACCCGTAATGCTGTGATCTGAGCTGGTTTGTGCTAGATTATTATTGCTGCGATCTGGTTGGTTCGAAATACATACCCTAATGCTGTGATCTGGTTAGCGCACGATCTAGCAGTTGGAAATGGCCCTTCGCAAGTTTCTTACGATCAAAGTACATTTAATGAACGAGCATTTGGTACTTTGTTTGGAATGTAGCTTCTTCGAATCGTTTCCAGAGTTCGAGTGATTTAGAATGTAAAGTTAAGATTTAGTAATGATCGATTGAACGTCGTATTTTGCGAAAACAAAGAAAGTCATATTTCTACGATAAACCATACAGATGACTGTCATTAAGTAGAAAACATTAAATAAAAAAATACGTTTGTTTTGATCACTCACTGTCTCCAAGGAGCATTGACAAAGAGTTTGCACTAAAAAAACCAGATAAATTCAAGATAGAGAGAAAACTGTAAAACAAAAGTTTTGTAAGGGGGGGTCTAAATCAGCGACAGGGGTCCATAACCACCTGGGGATTTCGGGGGTCCATACCCGCCAGGAGATTTGAGCCCAGGGGTTTATGTCCGCTGGGGGATTTCGACTGGGGTATCCGAATTCTCCGTGACGCCGGTATTAATTCCGCACAACCTCATACTTCATGATGAATTCAGTTCTTGGATAAAGAAAACAATGGCGAAAACAATCCATTAGCTTTGGGACGGGGTGATACTGACATCTTTCCCTGGCGAAGAAACGAACAAATTATATTTGCAAAAGTTCACCTTAAACTTCCAAGATGGTGCAAGGTGATCACGATTTCCCTGAAGTGGCACGTTCATTTCGTTTCATTGTCTTTTCCGACAAATGAGTGGCAAATGCAGCAATATATAATTTGTCCACCGCTTCCTGGGGAATATGTAGTTCTTTGAAACCGTTATGGCAAGCTTTACGACATAGAAATGTAAGAAACCGGGTGTTTTTCGTAACGTAGTAGTGCCCAGGCCATGCTTTAGTTCAACAAAAGTCCACCATTTGATTATCAGGTAAAAATTCTCGAGGCGACCAGTGGTGGTATATAATGAAGGTATCAGGGTTATGACCCTATTTCATTATGATTTCCAGTGAATTTTAGAGGGGTCGTGAAGGGAAGTCAGTAAGGGCATTAGGAGTTTGTGTTTTGTCAAAGCCTTTTTGTCATTACCCTGATGACAACAATGGAAAGATATTAACCGTTAGCCGTAAATTGCCAAAATTTTAACCGTTTTCCGTAAAAGCAATCACCCGTTATGATCCTCCAATGATGGCAGCATGCACCAAATGGAAACCAAGTATGGAAAAGCATTTTTACTTGGAAAGGCGCAAAACAAATGGACAGTGGCGAAAAACTTCTCAACCATGACAGGCCATAATCATTGCACTAAAGCCATCCGATTTTCTCTCGTTTATTCATAAGAAAAAGAATTTTATCGAATAGAGCAAGGAACATCGTCAAATTAGGGCTCCATCTTCAAATTGAGAGGTGTTGTCCACTCTCTCAGGACCGTGAGACAAAGAAGAATCTGGGCCCTCTGTCGAACCCGGACGATAACACCCTTTAATTAATTCAAAATTGAAGAGATTCAAATCGAATATTGCGAAGGGGGAGGGGGTTGAGGAAGGTCCACTGAGACTCTAAGGGCCCGAGAGTTGTAATGAGAAGATTGTTCCCTCACCTATTCTGTACCATCCCCTTTCCTAACGCAGAGCAAAAGTTAACAACTTTTTACAACATTTTAATATATTTGCACTTAATGTCAAAGCACGAATGCTTAGAAAATACATTCATTTATTTATAGAAGGTAAGCATACCTTCTCTACAATAAAATTCAATATCATCTCAATTGCATACAAAAATTTCAATGACAAAAATAAATGTCTTATATTGTCACACTTCTTTCACTTTGCAAATATGTTGCTTTGATAGTTCTTCTGCTAAACTTTAAACACTGCAGAGAAGGATCGAAACGATATTAGGTGATCCGTGTGCTGAGAGTTTCCGCATGGTGAGGTCAACTTTAGCGGTAATACTGACGCGGTCGAAGTGTTGATCTCTCCTTGTTTCAAAACGTTCCACCATCCTGGAGTCATTCACCCTGTAATGAGAGGAAAGAAACACTTTCATTAAATTTAACTTCACTAAATTATCCATTGATAGATGACAGGGAAAAGGTTGGCGAAAGTTTAGAAATACCTCAAAAGTAAGGCGTTATAATTATCCCGTTATTATGGCGTTAGTGTTAGGGTGCCTCAGGATCCCAGACCCATATTTTGAAAGTTTATACATTCACCAAATTTTTCAAGTTTGCTCGTTTCTACTTAACTTGGTGGTAGAACCGCCAAGGAATATCCTCGAGACAAAAATTGTTGGGCCAAAAGCGTCTCTATCCGCCAACGAAAATCTTTGTCGAGTTTCTTGTTACCACCAACCCCCTTTCAACATTCAGACTTCTTCATGCGGTCAACTTTTTGAGTTAACAGCGATAAAAATTGAAGTAAAAGGTAGATTCTGAAACAGTTGTAGCTTTACCTAAAACTATATTATAATATACTGGCAAAAAGGAATAAAACTGACCATATATTCATAGTGTCTCCTTGACTACGGGCTGCCACATCACTTTCATCATCCAAAAACATTATCTGATGTAAAGCAGCTTTTTCTCTCCTGGTTACCATCTGATTCTCTTGATGTCCAATTCTCACGTAGAGCTCTTTCTCTGGATAAGAACCACACTCTTTTTGCTTCTTCAGTTCTCCTTTTTCTTTCAGTTCAGTCAACTGGTCATCCTTTTCGCAAGCCATTAATAGTATGGCAGTCAAAGTGCAGTTCTCTCTTCTTAACCTTGTTATATGATCTTCAAATGTTCTTGTGATCCTTGAGTTTTCAAATTTTAACTCATACAACTGGTTTTCTTCGTCTGATGCCTTTGATAGTGCCGAGGATAGTTTGGATTTTTCCTTTTGTAACTTCGCAATTTCATCTTTGAGATCCATTGAAGTCTTTGAGGTGTCACATTTTATCTCATGGTACTGGTTCTCTAACAAAACTGCTTGCTCTTCATTCAACACCAGGGATCCATTAGGTAACTCTACTTCCTCGCGTGAACTTCCACATCCACCGCGACTATGTTCCATCATATATTCCCTGTTCATTTCCTGTATCGTTATCTTCAGCTCATCAACCTCAAACATGAGATCTTCATTTCTTTCTTTACTGTTTTTCAAACATTCCTCCAGATAATCAACATCATCAAAGAACTCTTCTCTTTCTGCTTTCAGCACGTCCACTTGGTAATCTAACAGAACCATTCGCTGTTCGTTCAACTCTAGGGATCCATTTAGTAACTCTACTTCCTCGCGTAGATGCCCGCATCCACCGCGACCGTGTTCCATCATGTACTCCCTTTTCATTTCCTGTATCGATATCTTCAGCTCATCAACCTCAAACACCAGATCTTCATTTCTTTCTTGACTGTTTTTCAAACATTCCTCCAAGTAATCAACATCATCTAAGAACTCTTCTCTTTCGGCTTTAAACGCTTCCACTTGACTCTCTAACAGAGCTATTCGCTGTTCATTAAACTCCTGGGATCCATTTAGTAGCTCTACTTCCTCGCGTAGATGTCCGCGTCCATCGCGACTGTGTTCCATCCCTTCCTCCCTGTTCATTTCCTGTATCGTTATCTTCAGCTCATCAACCTCAAACATCAGATCTTCATTCCTTTCTTGACTGTTCTTTAAGCTTTCCTCCAAGTAATCAACATCATCCAATAGCTCTCTTCTTTCCACCATAACCTTTTCCACGAATGCATTTCCTTCTTCCCATTTTCGCTCCTTTCTCTTGAAATCACGTTTTAAATTTGCCAGCTCTCTTTCTTTGTATTCTTCCTTAAGCTGCATTCGCTTTATCTCAACTTGGCTCTCTTCCAGGTCAGCCTGCAAAATTTTTGTCATCTTTCGGTACGTTTCAAGTTCCTCAGTCGTGACGCGTGGTTCTTCCTCATCTTTCCAGACCTGTTTATTTAAGCAAAAGAGGCGTTGTTTTTGTTGCAGCTGTTGAATTTGTGGATGATAGTTAGTCATCCTTTTGTAACTATGATAGTTAAAACTGGCAGAAATGAAGTCATGATATAAATGAGTGATAACCGCAATTAGGATACGTGATTCCGTTCACGACTTAGTCGCTTTTCTTCTAAGACACGTGAAAACCGATTTCGGAATCACATAAAAATGGCAAACAACAGCCAAACACGACGTTAAGTCTCAGGTCCTCCAGGAGAGACAGTTGTCATTATGAAATACTTTACTGACGACATTTGTTTATAAAACATTTGTCTCGCAATCTGGCCTCAAGTGATAGATGTTATGCAAATTTACCTGTTTTAGCTGCGCTTTGTTATCAGACTCGTTCTCTGACAAAGATCTTCTCTTATTCTCTCTGCTCAGGCGAGTCATTCTGACTGGTATTCTTGATTTCTGATGCAGAGAAGGAGTATGATTTTGGTTTCTTTTCTTTACGGGGTGAAGCGACGAAGCCATCGCGTCTCACTCGTGGTTTACTCTCGCTCGATGAAAATCCTTACTCAATAAAGTTTGTTTTGTTTGTTTGTTTTTGTTTTCGTTTTGGTATTTGCTCTGTTTGAAGTAGTTTTTCTCTCAAATTAGACTTTGAAATAATCTAAATTTCCAAAGCTCCGAATTTCGATACTAATCGCATCGATAGCTGAAGCAAATGATTTTGTTTTGAGCGAAAATCCATGGAAACCATCTCTTACGAGTTTTTCGTCATACAGAGCGAGGAAACCTTCGATAGCTCGTGCACGGTAAGCTTAGCGGGAATTTGATGATAAATCTAATACTGAAATTCTACAACGTTGTGTCCAAATTCTAGAACTGTGAGAATTTTGAAAGCTTTTCCCTTCGAAAACTAGCTAACACAAAAATATGATGCCAAATGAAAAATTTACTTGCAAAATGTTTTCCACATCCCAAAGATGCCAAGCAAGTATGCAGGCGGAAAAAAAATGATCCTTTGTGATAACTAAACAGAGCTCCCTAACTTCTTGGATACAAAAAGAGTCATTGATATACGGCTTATAATCTAATTGTGCCTAGACAGTCTTACTCAGGAACGTGTAGATCCATTGAAGTGAGCAGAAAAATCCTCTCCTTTCATTCATCCAAAGAAAACGAGTTTGATGCTTCCAGCAACTTTGGATGGTGATAACTACGTTGGTAAAGATGATTTGGTGAAGACAGAGATGTTGGAGTTCTTCTCTTGTTAGCATTTTCAAGTGAAAAAGGTGTTGAGCTGCAGTCAAAATTCCACATAACTTTGCGAGGCCTGTAACCAGAAGTAAGCTGTAAAAATTTCTACTTTTAGTGATTTTCGCAGATTTCAATCTTCCATTCGTGTCGGTTCAGTTTGTATCGATCTTAATTGTCTTGAAAGGTAGTGCCTTAACTTACCCACTTCCGTCTTATAAACTGTTGGCAGCAGTGGAAATGAATCGCTGAAATAATGAAATTAACATTCGGACTGATTTACTCAGAGTTCACAGTCTCTTTCACATCACAATTGCGAACCCAGTCAAATGTTCAAGTGCTCTTTTAGCCAATCAGAGAAGAGAAAAAGGCAAGGTATTTGATAAGTCAAGAGAGGTTGATCTAAGTGTTGATTGACAGTTATGAAAGTATTAGGAGGAACAGCAAATCCCTGAATTTAAGCTGAATTTCAATGCTGCCCTAAATTAAAGTGACCTAAGAAATAACAAATACATCAACAACAAATTTCTGTATTATGGCAAAACTTTATTGACTTCCACAATGAAAAATACAAAAACACTAGTTATTTACACGGAATCATGAGCAAAACTGCTATTTACAAGGAACCATGAGCAGATGTAAACTTTGTTGGCGGATGTTGTGGTCTGATATTTCCTTTTCTTCACTTGCTTATTTTCATCTTCTACTCGTCTTTTGAGTGCTGATGTACAACACTGAAAAGGAACAGATACATCATTCAGTAACATAGCTCCCACGACCCATTACACTCCAACATCAGTATGCATATTCTCCATACTGTTCTCTGTGCATTTACTAATGCGCCTTCAAGGACAGTTTGCTTAACAATCAAAAGCTTCATTAGTTGGTGATCATTTTCTATATTCTCCTGACCTAAATGTTTGATTCAGGGGTGATATTATAAGGAGAAATTAGATCCTAGTCACTTGCAGGAGTTTAAAAGGGTTAAATTGAGGGGGTGTGAAGTTCACTCTTACAGAACTATGGATGAAGAATTTCCATGCAAACCCTGGCTTCTGAAAGGATAGTAGATGAACGCAAATAAAATCAGATGGATACAAAGAGCAAAACACAAAGTAGTGATGAGCTAAAATTTACAATTTTATGACAGAGAATGGAATTTAACATAAAATCATGGCTGGTTTATTGATTTCTATTTCTTTTTTTTTCCTTTTAAAATGGGAATGAGGGTTTATTTCATTATCCTTCTTTTATGATTTTTATTTTCAAGAACAAGGAGTGTCCCTTCAACAGACTTAGATCCTAACGGCTACATACCATTGTTTCCTCTCAAAAAAGCATCACCATATTTGTTTTTCAGCTGAAAAATAAATGAGATTAATTAGATTGCAGTGTTGCATAAATTAATTATTAATTGAAATTAAGCCATGGATTCTATAAAATATCCATACCCACAATGTTTGTCTACCAACTTACTGATAGAAATTCCTGAATGCCTAAAAATTCCACTTGTGCTTTTTTTAACTCTTCCCCGTCCCTTTGGGAAATCCAGTTGAAGAAAAAAATGCTTCAATAAGCCGAAGGCTACAAACTTATTATAGACTGTAATGTTTTGAAAGTTCTAGTGTACTGAGATGGTTCACTTTCATTTGATCAAGTTAACACTTTACACCCCAACATCAGTATGCATATTCTCCATAAGTTCTCTATACATTTCCCAAAGTACTAACAAGGAGAGTTTGTTTAACAATCCAGAGCTTCTTTAGTTGCTGATGATTTCCTTTATTCTCATGACCTAAATGTGTGATTCAAGAGTGATACTGTACAGAGAAATTAGATGCTGGTCACTCTTAAGGGTTAAAAGGTTAATCACTACCCTTTACCCTTTTCTCCTAACTCCACACTGTCAAAAAACATCCATAAATCATTCCACAAGAAGAGCACAATGCCTGCCATATTGAAGGCTTCAAGGTAAGTGAAGGAAATGAGTCTAAAGGCAAAACTTAATTTTGTGGACAAGGAGGAGAGAAGTGCAAACATGAGAGCATTGATTAATATAAAATAGGTACAAGAAATTTGGCTCACCTGTCCATTTGCATACTCCTCTGTTTGTTCTAAGGCAATGTTCATGTAACCATCAAGGCAGGCAAGTACTCCTGAAAGAAATCACAACCAATTGTATTTATGTGTCTACCCAAAGACCGAAAACAAAATTAAATTGACATGGCATGCCATAATAATAATAATAATAATAATAATAATAATAATAACAATAACAATAATGATAATAATAATAATAATAATAATAATTTATTAATTTATAGTGTGCTTTTTAACATACCTAGTGATCAAAAGCACACAATAGGAGACACAACATCACAAGTTAAACAAAAGCATCCACAAGGTGCATGTGGTTACTGCTGGTAATGGGTGAACACACACTAGGTAACCTTTTACATGTATTTTTGTCTGTTTCATGGGTCAGCTGTCATCTCCTTTGCTAATGAATAGCATCTTAATTGTCAATAACAGATACAAGTGAGCATACTTTTGTAAGGATAGCAAGGAGTTTGTAAGGACCTTTATGGTGTCACCTTAATGAAGGAAAGTGTCTGACATTTGCAAACTCTGTAGTTAACTAACTATATAAAGGCATTGTGGGAAAATAAAATGTAAAAATCATAATGGAATTAACCTCAAGGAAAGAACCTTGAAATTTTTTTTTTCCTTTTAATGTAATTGACAGGGAGATATCACTCATTTTAGTGCTTAAATGGTAAAAATAGTCTCTTGCAGCTGTTGTTTGGTCTTGTAATAATAACAATAACAGTTTATTAAACTCTCTTGCAGTAACTTACTGAACTAACAAGTTATAATACAGTGAAAACTTAATAAGATCAACAATGTACATTTCTGTACATATTAAGTACAAATTATATACACCACAACAGAACATGCATCACATTTGTTAAAAATACTTAAAAGTGAAAAAGTCTTTGGTGCACTTTGTTCAACAGGTAGTAACGTTTCTGTAAAAGTACAGCTGGTCTAATTTGTGCCTTAGGGTATAGGGACAGAAGAGGAGAAGAGGGTGGTTTAAGTCCTTTATTTTGCACATATACTCTTTACATTTCTTATCTCTTCTGTACGCAAGGGTCTCCACCCATGCTAACTCAAGGGCATCTGAGTAGCTATCAGCACATGGGAAAACTTATCTTAAGTGCCCTTTTCTGTATGGATTCAATTTTGTCAGACAGATAACCTGGAATGGATTGCCACACAGGCACGGTGTACTCTAGAACAGATCTAACAAAGCTTGTGTGGACCTTTAACAAGCTACCTTGATCCACACTGGCTCGACATGGAATATGTCGGGAGTAGAGCTTCTTGCAAGCTTCTTTATATATGTAGTCTACATGACTATTCCACCAAAGGTGCTATTGATAAATACTCTTGTTGGTTGATACATGTTCTATACTGTTGTTACCAACAACTAATGGTCTGAGAGTAAAGTCAGGATAAAACATAAAGTTAATTAACATCTCTTTACACTTAATAGGGTTTAGTTGCATGTTGTGATCCATAGAAAATCTGTGAATGTCAGATACAATCGAATTGAGCAGACTGATAGAGTTCCTGGGTAGTATTTCTATGGCAGACGTGTCATCCAGAAACTCGACTCTCAGTGGCCAATCAGTTAAAAGATTGTTTGTCATTATTATGAAAAGTATCACTCCTAGTTTAACTCCCTGAGGCAGACCTCCTTTGAGGAATTTCCAATCTGATAGTGTTGCACCTGTTCTTACAGCCTGCTGTCTGTCTGTTAGGAACGCAGCAATCCAACTGATGAGCATGGGATCAACCTCTAGTTTTCACTGCTCAGTCATTAAGATGACTGAGTTATCATGCAACATACTCTTTCCCTCTACAGAGGAGGGAGATAAGGAGAGAGTGTATTGTGTGATGAACCAATCAATGGTTGCAGAGAAAACTAAGGTAAAAGTCCTTTAAAAGAACACCAAAATATGTCAACTAATTTTTGGTCTCACTTTGTGAGTTTATAATAACTTTCTGAAAAGGACACAAAATGCCCTTTACTTACTTACAGCATGATAAAATGTGTTTACTAGTTTCACCAGTAACCATAAAATGTATATGATTATAAAATGACAGAGATGAAAGATGTTCCAGCATGTCACAAACTTTCCTGATCACACACATGAAACCATAGCAATGCCATGCTAAACTGGTGGAGTTTAGGAAAAATTGAAAAGCAGTGCGATTTTCTGCTCAGATTACCACATATCAATGCTAAAACAGAGTCTGTGTAAGTGTTTAAGGTTGGTTTTTTCCTTTGAAAAGCAACATCTCATAAATACAGCACTCAAACTTTCCATGGCATTTCTTTAAGATCTGAAATTGTTAATGATGAATATCAGGCCCCTGTCTGTATTTATTCAGGCGTTTTCCAATCACGGAATAAAATAATTATAACAAAAAGATGAAAAATTTGTTTCAAGTGTGATACTAAAATACGAAAACTATTCAAATTGACAAGAACATACCACTAGTTGACCTTAATGACAGAGCTAACTACAGCTCGTCTTATTTTTTTGTTTCATTATTTATTTATTTATTTATTTATTTATTTTTGTCTTTGTTTTGTTTGTTTTTAATTGGTCGGAGGGTTTAATTCATGCTGGAATGAAATGAAACGGGCCAAACTTAAATGCAACAGCAAAAAAGGTGAGCCGTAAGTAACAAAAAGACGTGAAAAGGATTGACTCTCTTCATCATAAAATATCGTAAGAAGGTTGATGTTTTTTCTCAATTTGAACGTTGTTATTTTAGAGAAGCACGTGGTAAAACTATGATGTAGGAAGTGTAACGAATCTCGTTTACCTCGGTAATCGACGCCATTATTGAGCTTCACCACAACAGGACGGCCAATAATTTGCTTCAGAAAGTCACTTGGAGTTTGTTTGCGACTCATTATTTCGATTTGCTTGAGCCAAAACACGAAGTACAGTACTCTGTAACCAACGTCACCGATTACTTCGTAATTTCCAAGATGGCGGATACAGGGAACTCGACCCAGTATTTCTCGCTTGGCTATTTAGGTTAATTATAAATGGTGGCTTCACCGAAATGAGATCAAGGATGGGAGAATATTTTTACTTCAATATAATTCTAGTCTCAGCTCTCATGTTAAGTCATGTTTTTTTTTCTGTTGCTTAAACTGGCTGGTTTCATTTCCTATACCCTATTATTATATTTCCTATATATGTCCAAACATGACAGGAATCTAATAAATCTAATAAAGTGGGTCAAAGTGGAGCGGCATAGACTGTAACTAAGCGGCATAGACTGTGAATAAGTGACTAAGTACAGATGTAAATGGTGCCACGCTTACTGCAGTTTTCTTCGCAGCCGATGTTTGGACATAAACATATTCAAATTTTTTTTACCCTCTATTTCATTCGCTAGCCAAAAAGAAAAAAAAAACGCCCAGCGATTTGTTGTCACAAATTACTATTTACCAAAAGGGTAACGATGAGTTATTAATCTACACTATTTTTAAAAATAAATTCAAGGAAGTTTTCGTCATAAATGAATTCTCAGGTTCCTCAACCGCCGAATTCAGCGCGCCATTAAACTTCTCTCGTCTGCGCTCCACCGAGCGAATTGACAACAACTGGCTGAATATTATTTGCTTTAAAACACCTATCTTTATGAACACAGATATATTTTTCTTTTTACCAATAGGTTAATTTCCTTAATTAGACTTTAACTAATTTTTCCTGCATATTCTGAGTCTTAATCAAACAAGCGACGACACCTCTTCCCATAAATTGGACTAAAACGAATTTTACGGTGACATTGTTTGCATTACTCACAGATTAACCGCATGTGTTCCTCTCGCATTTGTTATATTAGATTGAACACCATTGACAATTTGACGTATGCTGCCAAAACGTAACTGAAACTCCTCAGTTTATTGATTATTGCTTCTTGCGTACACAAGATCTCTTTTTCTACGTCATTGGCTTGTCGGGATTTTCCAATTTTCCATGCTAATTTGCCATTTAACCACTTACGTGATCATTGTGAAATGAATTGCAAATTCATGCGTAAGAGAGTTGTACAGATTGTCGATGCTGGAGGGGAAAAAATCGTTCGCGTTATCCTAATCTGAAAGGGAACTGAAGTACAACGAGAAATGCTTTCGTTTTGATTAGCATCGAACAAACATTGGCTAATATGCTTTTGGCAGCAATTTCTTTCTTGTTCTTGGTCAAATTTGGGCCTACCACATGTTCAACTCACCAAGATAGCTACTTTCGTGGGTTCGTAGAAGACACGATTCTCAATACAGACTGGATGACCTGTCTCCAAGCTTGCCATAACAAAGCAAGCTGTATCTCGTATAACTACGGTGGAAAAATGAAAACTTGTGAGATGATCTCCGACGGAGTTACGAATCAGTGTGACAGTGGAAAGGTGATTTACTCAAGAGGATGGGTTTTTCATCAGATAAGGGTAAGAACTATGTAAATAGGTGGTCAGGAGTTTTTTCCTCTCCTCAAAGCTTGTTGCAAAATGACACTCTCTGATGAAGATTGTATTACAAAGAGCAAGAAATTAAGGTGCAGATTTTTTAACAGTTTATTTCGTTAATGCCTTAAAAACAACTGAGACAGAGCTCGAACTTGCTGAGAAAGTTTTGCAAATTTTCAATCAAGAGTTATAATGTTATAATATTTTCAATAAACTTGCCGACTCTGGCACTGTAGCAAAACTTAAATTATCGTCACTGGCACAAGTCTCGTCATTGCACATAATGCTATTTATAACATGCTTCAGGCTCAAATTGGATGCCATTTTATGTTTTAAGAAAATGGGAGAGGTAAATTGAAAAGTGGTATGGTATTTACAAAATATCATTTACGAATGTTTCCACTATATACTGGCTTGCACGGTTGCGAAAATACGGGGTAAAAGGTCAATTTCGTTGCTTTATCACAAAGGATAAAAATTATTCCAGCGGGAATTGTGGCTGTTTTTCTTTCTTAGGAACATTAAAAAGATAGATATTGTTGCATTATGATGTAGTTTTGTGGAAGCCAAGGTAAAGAGGAAGCTAATACTTGTAGCAACTAGAAATGAGAAAAAAGTTATGCATTTTTGTATTTCCCACAATTAAATGGAAAATACGTTTTGCTTGCTTGCGCGTTGGGATTGAAACACGTTTTCATACCAGAAGCTACACAGCATATTGACAACAAATGACTGAGTTAAAAAAAAAAAAAGCATAAAAAAGCATTTATTTATTTCTGGTACCAATATTAAAAAGCAAAAAGCACTCTTAACAAAACTAAATGATTCATAAATTGTTTTAAAATATTTTATATTGCGATATCAGCGATTCAAGAACCATTGTAACGTAGTACAATATTATTTCCGATAGAGGCAGATTTCAATCGCTGAAGATGAGCACTTTGGAAGCTATTGTTTGAAGAACCTCAAATATATAATTTTTCATTAGCCTTTATTTTTTTTTTACCACTGACTTCATATGCTTCAATTTAGAAACGAAAGAAACTGTAGTCTGCTTAATAAGCTTGATAAGACTTGTTTTTAATTTGCCAGGTCTTATTTAACAAAACCCGTGGCAACTGGTATATATTGTGTTGACTTTGCCAGCGGCTGAGGAAAAGAAAAGCAAATATTTAGATTTTAAGGAAGCTTTTATGAAGGAAATTGAAATATTTATTCAAGAGCAACGAATCTATTCACAAATCGTCGTGGAAACAAAGTTAAAAGACGGGAAGAACACCAACAGAAAAAAATTGATTAGAAATGAATTATTGGATGGCTATTTTTTGAAATTTTTAGATAAACAGCTATAACAGAGATTCATAGTGGATGCATGTTAAGAACCTAAGAACCGCAGGTGTTTTTCAAAATCGGATTTACCAATTCAGAGACAATCGAGTTTCGCATTCATGCCATCAGCGACCAAAATTGGAAATTGGCTTGTGTGGATTCAATACGAATCATACTGTTAAAAATAGTATATCATTGTTGAATAAAGATGTTAAAAAAATCCAAGTCAATTAAGGCCCAATTTTGACGTCTTTCCTCACATGAGCCGAAGAGAATCTTCGTAGTAGGCCGGTTGAATTGATTTCGACGTGCTATTTTTTTCCAATTAAGCGGAATTGATTCGGGCGACTTACCTCTCATGGACTTGGTTCCTGATTTATTCGATTCGAAATGTAGGTTTACATCACCCGTGCTGAATCTGCGAGGGGTAAATTTTAAAAGTACAAATATACACCATTTCATTGTTAGTTAAAGTGAAGTTTCTAATCCAGAAAGTCGTTAGACAACACCACAACTCTGTTATCAATATTTTACAGGCTTATTTGGTTGTGCTGAAGTAATCATGGCCTGCTAGAATAAAACCAAAACGAAAAAAAAGGGTATTCGTATTCCATAATTATTGATAATTAAAATAGTTGGTGTGTAACTCATTCTATTTCCTTGTTTTTTTTATTTTTAGCCACTTCCTCAAAAACAAGTCATTGCAGGTAATATCGAAAATCTTTTTTTTTTTTCTAACAATTCCTTTCAGGAAAGAAACTGTAAATATTCCCTTGCGTTTACTGCGTAAGTTGGTGCACAAGTGCTTTTAGTCCATATTTTATATTAAAACGACATCCACTTTCTATGTGTTTGCTTCTTGTCACTCAATTTCTTGGTTTATTTACCAGCAAACTCCGTAAATTGTTTTATTTTCACGTTTTCTCTCGTGGCCTTCGATGAATGTGCTTGGAAGAAATAAAAAGTTGAAATCGTGGAGCACTAAAAAAGCCAAAACAATCACACACTTTTTGGAAACAAAGTAAATTTGAGAATAAATTTGAAAAGAAGCTATAAGGGTTTTTTTAACTTCCATCTGTCTTTTTTTTATTCTGTTATTATTTTTCATCGAAGAATTAGGAGATAGTCCGAGTAATCCTGCCGAGTCATGCTTGGATATTCTCGATCGCAGGTGAGTAATCGTGGGTAGTGGTGGCTTTTGTGTGTGTGTGTTTGGGATGTTCCTAAATTTCTTGCCTTCTCTTTTGTAGCAAGTGTAACTAAATCTCTAGCTGCTCGAGGAGACTAGTACTGTAGACCGCAAAATAACGGAAAGTGTCAGTTGTTAAGACTGACAAATGACTGACAAGTCCAGTTTCTGGCTTAATAACCTTGTTTCTTCATTAGGTATTAGTCATTATCTATCAACCGGAAGGGGGAGGGGGTTGGTGAATTTTGGGGGGATCACATGGGGGAACGGAGGTGGGGCCAGCCGTTACCGACAGAGTATAACGGGGGAACTATAGTGCGGAGGGTTATAAGAATATCACCAAGCCTTATGGGGGAATCAGGTGAGTTTTATCGTGACACAACCAAAATCATCCAAACCCCCACATAAGGCGATAAGTAATGACCGGCCCTGGACCGGGAGTAAGGTTACACGCACCCTCAAAGAGTACTCAACTAGATGCATTGTATCACAATAACAAAATCATCCAAACTTCTCCCCCCCCCCCTTCGGTGATAAATTATGACCGGTCCCATTGGGAGTAAGGTTACACGCACCTCTAAAGACTACCCACCAAGATGCATTATATTACAATAACAAAATCATCCAAACCTATCCCCCCCCCCCTCCCCGTGATAAATAATGACCGGCCCCTTGGGGAGTAAGGTTACACGCACCTCCAAAGAGTACCCACCAAGATGCATTGCATTACAATAACAAAATCATCCTAACCTACCCCCCAGGTGATAAATAATGACCGGCCCCTTGGGGAGTAAGGTTACACGCATCTCCAAAGAGTGCCCACTAAGATGCATAATATTATCATAACTTGTTTAAAGTTCAACTCTCTTAGAGGTCATCAGTTTGTATGAGTAAACATTCGACCCTTTTTTATTTTCTATATTTCGCCATATTTTCTTTTCTTTTCACAGATCTTCCTATGGATCTGTTAAAAACGATGCCTACTATATCAGAATAGGACAAAAAACAAGTTTGATTTATTGTTTAATGGAAAAGACCCCAGAGTGTGGAAAGGGAGGCTGGACATTAGCTATGAAAATTAACGGAAACAAGGTAAGTTTGGCAGCGATTTATGATGCTGAAACGAATTCATAAATCCTCTTCTCATTGTGGATTACATGCACCTACCTACTTTTGCAAAAAAAAAAAACCCGACTTTGCGCCTCTTCCTCCAAGAGCAAACAGTAGCAAACAGTAGCAGCATAACTAATAGTGCCTGATTGTTCGATACCTCTGTGCTTGGAGCGCTTTTCGATTCATCACCAATTCCGAAGAATGAGCCAGTGATAATCACAACAGCAAACTGGTTGAAGCGCGGGGAAAAGCATGATTGGTCTTCGTTTTGGATCTGATTGGTAAAGGGACTGACAGGAGTTTTTCTTGACCAATAATAGATCATACAGGAATAAAACCAATGTAATTCTGGATTACTTACAATAAAAAAACAGTTGAAATTTGCTCTAGGATAGTGATCATGCACGATTTACGATATTGAAGTGTGGATGTCTGACTGTGCTTACGGTCTAACTTTGACCGACCGACGATCTGATTGACTAACTTACTCAATCGCTAACAGACTGACAGACGAATGGACGACTGAGAGTCGAACTTAGTGTCAAGTTGTCTGACTGAGTGACTGACAAGTGCCCAACCGACAAACTAACAGTCCCACAGGGAGAAGTGCGGCTGAGTGGCTAAAATGCTTACTGACCTAATTACCGACTGACTCAAGCTTAGGTCAGTAGAGTGGAAAAAAGATATTTAATCGGTAAGATCAACACTTCTTGGTGCATTAGTATTTAAAAGTAGTAACTTTACCTTTAAACCTGATTTGAATGAAAGATAGTTGTATTATTTTGTTGAGAGAGTAGCTATAATGTTTATCTGTGAATTTATCATAGGGAACATTCTCATATTCCTCTGACCTGTGGAAAAATACGGAAGCTTACAATCCAGAAGAAGCTAAAAATCTCGATGAGAAGGTTCAATTATAATATATGGATATATATAATTTGGTTTTCGAGTCATAAACCTTTCTTTAAAAAAAATTGATAAGACGATTCCTTAACACTGAACTCCTGATCCAAAGAAGAGTTTTACTGTTGCCTTACTTGGTGAGGACGCTGCACATCAAGTTTTTAAATGAAATTTTGATTAATTGAAGTAAAAAGATCAGCGTCCTCTGGTTGTCGAATTGATTAACATGGGTTCGCTTTTTCTCCGTCTGTTTGTTTGGTCTTTTTTGGGAAGGGGGGATTGATCGCTTTTTTTCATTCTTAACCGTTTTCATGCCCTCATGACTAGTCAAAACATTTAGGAACTCCAACTCTTCAACATACTGATACTGAAGAAAGGTAAAGTCAAAGCCAGCTTACACGTTAGGATAGCCATCCTAGGCAGCGTATCTCGGTTTTCAGTAGCATGAAGCAACTTCAAGCTACTGCTGCTCCCTAGAGTTCACGGAATTCACCATGCTCATCTCTCTCTCTCTGTCTGTGTGTCTCTCTCCCTGTCTCCACCTCTCTCACGCTGAAAATAACCTCAACATACCCTTTTCTTTCGCAACAGGAAACAAAATTTCCCTTCTATGCAGATGCCCAGATCACAGTGGGCCTCTGTGTTGGAATGAAAGTTCAGGGTCACACAAGATGGCTCGAGCTCAAGATACCTTATAAGAACGAAAACTTATTTGGAATTTTCGAATTGGATTCTCCACGGCTTCTTAGTGGAATTGATTCTTCACAATGGAAATCATTGATTAATGGATCTTCTATGCCTGTAGTAAGTAGAAAACAATTTAGTTTTACGGTAATTCTTAGAGTTGAATAACATTTAACACTGATGAATGTTAAGTTATGAACCGACTTTCAATGGAAAAGTAAGAGTTCAAAAAGTGTTGTTCTTGTTCCGTTAGAACTGTTCAAACAGCGAAAAAGGTGGTTTTAACGTTCATCGAGAAAGCTCTGCGGTAGGTGCAAAAGCTCGACTTGGACTGATAGCACGGAGCAGAGATCCATGCGTTGGCGATCCCGATACAAGGATTGGGTTTGGAACTGCAGGAAGCATTGGGGGAACGGACCCTAACAACACATGTGGAAACGTATATATCTCAAGTTCTGGTGCACTTATCAATAAATCCATCAAGGCATTCTGTTATATATTCATTAAATAGTTCACATGATTCGGCGCATAAAGAATTAAAAAACGCGTTCGGAGAAAAGGATCTCCGACGGTGGGCTTCCGCGGGGTTACTCTTCCAACACTATAAACTCGGGGCATTTCGAAAAGTAGCGAGGTTCTCCTCTTTGCCTTGGAAATAGTGGTGGAAAGTTAAGGTTACAAATTTCGCTTAAGATTAAAAACTGTTTTTTTGTTTCTTGATAAGCAGGGACGTTTTTCAGCTAAGTCTACGCTTTGATTGTGTGTTTGTTTCTTTTTTTTTCCGCTTGTAACAAATCAGAACATTTTTTCCTGAAAACATTCTACTATATGTACGCACGTGAATGTTACTCGTTATCAGGCCATACTATCATTACTTAGATCTCAATTCCAACTCTTTCCAAAGTGGAGTAAAGTAAAGGCCGTGTAAATGATCTTTGAAATTGCAGTCACAAAGCTCTGCCATGCAGAAATCTGAATTATTAAAGAAAAAAGTTCTCTCGTAAACTGTATGTTTCTTGAATTTACGTGGCTGCAATCTCAAAATTTATAAGATTTTGCCCTTTTCGTTTTAGTCTGACAGTGGGAATTTTTCGAAAATGCAGTGTATCAGTCACCGTAATTGAATTTGTATTTTGAGAAAGTGGGCCTTTGGTTCCAAATAGACAAAATTGGTCACTACGCACGCATTGACTTTGAACAACTTTTAGATTCCATCCTACTACGCCTGTCTAAACAATCTCATCATTTGAATGTTTTACCAGAAGTTTCTTTCCTCCGTTTTATTCGCTTTGCAAACGTTATTAATTTGTAACCGACGTAAAGATAATTTAAGAATTTCATACAAAAGTTGAAATTAACTGATACGACAATAGGAAATCAGTTTGTTGTCTCAAACCTGCCTGATTTTATTGTTGGCTTTTTTTTATCACGAAAAAAAAGAAGAAATTACGAAGGCCACAAGGGGAGCTACCTTTCACTTTAGAGGAATCACTTATCACAAAAACTTAGAATTTTCAAAATTGACGCCTATAGAGCTTTGCCTTGAAAACTCTACGCTGTCCTGAGAGGGTCTGTATGGCAGGCTCAAGCGGCCGGTTATTGACTCGTTCACCTGCTGACTGGTGGCGTAATTTGGTTTCAATCCTGTCACGACCATAAATAACAATACACTCCATGCAACAACTAGTTCGGAAGAAAAAACTGAAAAGTTCTGGATGGTTGTGGGCGATATCCAAGATTATTCCAGAAAAAGGAGCAATTAGAAAATCGGATTTTGCCTTTGTTCGAATCACACACCAGTTGAAGCTCTCGTCTGTTGGAGGGAAATATTTTCTGAGGTGTATTTCACGCGCGATTGATCAGTGACTTCGTTCACTACGAAACAACGTAATTTCAAGGCGTTTCCGCAGGGTGGCTAGCACTTTGATCGTGAATATCAGCATCTGCCACACCGAATTTTTACCTTCTCTAAGGAAGAAAAGCACTTTTTGCACTGCACTGAACCTCGTTTGAGTTATCGTTTAAGTAATGTGGAGCACACGGAGTATGGAGGGCGAACGTTACAAGCAATGGATTGTCGATTGATCACTCATCTGTTGGACAAACTAAATCGACTAATAGCTTGTCGATCATTGTGTGTTTTAGAGCAAACGAGCTCCATTCTCTCCTAAAGCATTTCGTCTGGTAAATTATCCGTGGCACAACTTTTCTAAACAACGCTGAGTCCATCAAAAAGCTACTTAGAACAGCATTGCTTACACCACATCGTAATCAATACAAAGTGTGACATCCTAACAACATATTGAAAGACTTTCCTACTGCACAGACATTCAAATCAGGTATCGTGGTCTCTTGATAGCGAGAGGTAAAAAGCAGTCTTATTTTAGTTCGAAAAAAGGGAAAAAGTGAGGCCTGGCACATTTGAATGGTTCTGAGTGATCCTTTGTTTATTGTTCAACCTATCCCAGAGTTCTTTATGGGTTTCTATGGGAGCAGCTCTACAGACTCTGGGCGTAGCGGAAGTAGCGAGTGAAGTCGCTTGTTGCGCAGGCTCAGCAGCGTGCAGTTTATTTTGTAAAAAGAAAGTCGGTGGTATTAGATCAAGGCTATACTTCACCGTGTTTCTTCTCCTTGGTACAGTTCTTTGCCTCGTAATGCTCTCCCCGAATATGCGACTATATCTGGACAAAATTCCTTTCCTCTGCACGAGACTCGCGTCTAAACGAACTTGCGACAATTTCGTGGGCTACGGAGCAGTTTACAGAGTTTCAATCGCCATGTCTATGTTTTTTCTATTATTCTCATTCCTCACTTACAACGTGCACTCTAAGAAAAAATTCCGCGCTAGGATCCACAATGGTTTCTGGTACATCAAACTCTCCCTGTTGGTTTTGATAATAGGATTCGTATTTTATCTACCGAGTTCGGAGCTTATCAGCAAGATATGGATGTATATTGGACTTACAGGTGGATTTATGTTCATTCTCATTCAAATTATTCTCGTCATCGACTTTGGTCATTCGTGGAGTGTATCTTGGGCAGAGAAAATGGACACCCTTGACACGAAATGCTGGTACTTCTCACTAGCCTTTTCAACCGCTTTAGTGTATTCGATTTCTGTCACGGCGGCTGTGATGTTTTATCTTTTCTTCACCAACCCGGACGATATATCACAGTGTAAAGCGAATACTTTTTATATCAGTTTTAACGTAGGACATTGTGCGCTGGCTACAATAATTTCTGTGCTTCCGCGAATTCAGGAAGAAACAACAGGAGCTGGTCTCCTGCAGTCTTCAGTCATTACAATATACACCATGTATCTTACATGGAATACCCTTTCATCTCAACCAGACTCAAAATGCAATCCACTTGGCGCGGTTATACTGGAATATGACAAGGTATCTGGTGTGAATGGGCAAGCGATCTTTGGCGCGCTTTTGATGTTTGCCTTATTAGCGTTTGCGTGCACTGTCCGCGCCAGCACTTCACAGCTTGGGAAACTGGGACTCTCTTTATCTGACAATCCCGAATACTTGCGAAAAAGTGTCGAAATAAACACGAAGCAACGAAAACAAGAGAACATACCTGATGAGGATGGTAAAGGAGCCGAGGAACTTGAAAGCGAAGATGTCGCTTATAGTTATTCTTTCTTTCACTTTGTTCTTTTCCTAGCATCTTTACATGTCATGATGGTAATGACGAACTGGCACAGTCCAGATGAAAACGTTGATTTTAAGAAAATGATAAAGAATTGGGCAGCAGTCTGGGTGCAAATGGCATCGAGTTATATTTGTTGTCTGGTGTATATATGGACTCTAGTAGCGCCCTTAATACGAAGGACGTGGGGCCATTATCTGGGGTTGGACTTTGAACCTGCCAGACAGCCGAGCGCAAGAAGAGCTAGCGCTGCACGGCTTAAAGACGATTTCATGAAGACAAAGGAAAGATTAAAAACATCTGAAATCGTGGTTGATAGGAATAGAGACAAACGAGAGCTTGAGCAAAGCCGGCAAGCTAGGAAAAGGAGGCTTCAAGAAGCGATAAAAAGCAATCAAGGTAATGAAACAGACGTCGGTGTGGGCGAAGCAAGTAAAGCTAAAGGCAAAACGGAACACCAAAGTGATAATGACCCTCTCTGTTCGGGTGATAAAAACCGTGACAGCAGTCCTAGTGAAAGGACAGTCGAAAAACAAAAAGATAAATCCAAACTCACACCAACTTCGTCGGCCGAGAGTTCACTTTTGCCCGATGCGTCGATGTATGATCGGAAAAGGTCGTGCTCCTCTGATAGAACTTCGGAAGAACAAATAAGGCTTCCCAATCCTTCTATGCCAGTGCGAATACAAATCGACCATCCATTCGAAAAGATTACCCAAGAAAGTGTTTTCAGCAACAGCGTCAAAGAACCTGAAGTTTCCAAGGAAATTCTCAGATTACAAGAAAGAATTCTTAGATTTCAGGCGAAGATTGTGAAAATCCAGCATAAAATATTATCCATACAGGAAACAGGTGAAGTTACTATTCCAAGAACAGAAAATGTTACGAAAAGAGGATAGCTTTTAGGTGCCTGTTCGTCATACCCGACACAAATAGATTCAAATCAGAACTCTATGCTGAGTAGTAAAGAAAACATTTTCAATTTTCAAGATAACTCAGAAAACATTAAAGATCAGAAGCCCTGGTTCAACCAAGAAGAAGTTTTCTTTTTTCATTTAAGCACCCACTAAAAGTGAGAATTAAAAGCAGCCTTTGATGTATAGCTATTTTAAGCAAAGTATACTAGTAATTTTTTATATATACCATCATGTGACTGTCAACACAGTTCTCTAAATTTCCCCTTCATTGCATTCCCTCACTTTTTACTTTATTTTGTACTATAAGCGAGATCTTTTTTTAAGAATTTGTATCAAACCTGTGTTCATACTTACAAATAAAATAACATCACTGAGATTTCAGTGAAACCAAAAGATGAAAAAGAGAGAACATTAAAAAAAAGATATCTAACCATATGGCTACTTTGTCGTTCATGCTATTTACTCTTTGCAATTGTCCTCTCTTGTGTTTCCATTTGATTGCAAATGAAACAGCTATAGAGCCATCAAATAAACTTGTTTCAGACCAGGCCTTCCCCTGGCAAACTCTTACTTAATTCCTGAATAGAATTGATTTATCAATAAAGATATGCGATTACGAACTTGTTCCTATTTCCTTCTCCTCTCGGGTTGTAATCGATGACCTAACGTGCAGCGCATGAGGTAAAAAAAGAACGTTGGTACTGTTATTAATAAGGAAAGGATATATGGAAAAACCGCAGGTAAAGCTGTTAATCAAACGGGATTAAAAAAGAAATAAAGGCCAAAGGGCAATTCAATTTTTTAATAATTTGTTATTCTATTTAGTGAAAAGCTATCAAAATCTCTATTATTCTACAGTATTCTTTGGAAGCAAGTGGATGCAATAACTTCAAAAGACAGGTATCAAAAGGCTAGTTGATATATCTTCTTTTGAAATGAGAGTTTAGCAGAATTTTGTCACTTTAACTCTGACACATTGCAGGTACCCGCCAATTCATTTTCAGTTGATGACTTGAACGTGCCTTGCTTTAATTAAATGTGTCTTGTGCACTGCGAAAAAAATACTTCTCCATCGAAAAGAAAGATACGTTTTCATTTTTCACTATTGAAGGAGAAAGAAAATTCCAAGTCGATCATACGTGAGGATTGAAAACCCAAGCCAGCAGCTGCGAATTTGCAATCGCATCCTTTTCCAAGTGAAAGAGCTGGTTGGCCGGGCTAGGCCAAGAGTCCTTATGTGCATGAGATCAGTCCTGTATACTGATTAATCAGTAATAAAAAATGTTTCTTGAATGTGAAAATTTGGCACACAGTTTTCGAGTAAAGGAAGATGTTTATTATTCGTCTGAGTCCACGCGATGATTCAAACGCTGGGTGATCTGGTCTGAGAACTCTTTGGCGATTTAAGCCAGATTCTTGGCTCACAGTACTTCCCTTTAAGTCATAAAAGGATCTTTGAACTCTTTCAATTAAGTATCGAAACCGCGACTTCTTTTCACAGAAAAGTTCATGATCTCTTTACGACGAATTCCGACTAAATCTGCGTATGAAAATACAAACAACAAGTTCGTATGATCAATTTTTAAACTTACCATGCAGATTTGTGTCTAATCCTTCAAACCAATTTTTCCCGCTAAAAACACTTTTACTGCGTGACGTTATACCGACATAATTGTGCCACCAGACATGAACATAAACATATCTTTTCCTTAAGTGTGGTACGATGAAAAAGACTTCAGCTCAGTAAATAACATGAAAGACAATTCTAAGGATGAACCGAATGGTGATCAGAGCGTATGCTTCTTGTGCTGTGCATGCGGGGGACATAGAAGAGAGACAATGACTCGCGTGAACTACACTTTGTTTCTTCTACTCGTCACAGTGTTATGTTTTGTACTTTCTGCTCCACGAATGCGAGATAAACTGAATGCTATTCCGCATTTCTGCAACGAAATGGTGGACTCAAAAAGTTGTGACAATCTAGTGGGTTACACGGCAGTTTATCGCGTGTGTTTTGGAACAGCTTTGTTTTATCTGTGTTTTTCCATGATGACGCTTAATGTGAAAAGCGTGGAAGAGATCCGTGCTCGGATTCACAATGGTTTTTGGTACATCAAGTTTCTGCTGTTGATTGGTGAGTAATGATTGCCAGTAATAGCTGTTAGTTTTTATTAAGCATCACTTACAACTTTTATCGCTAACCAGCTTCTAGGTTTTATTTCCTCAGATCTTTTTCTTACTTTTTATTTTCCTTATAAATCTTATTTTCTCAACTGACTTTTCTTGATGCTGATATTTTACCAATTTAGCGCGAAAATTTTTCGCGCCAAATGATAACTCGCGCGTCTTAGTCTATGAATCAACAAAGAAATACAGCCTTAATCAAAAAGGAAAAAAAAAAGGGGAAAACAATTTAGTTTTGAAGGATCTCCAATAATAAACTGAAACGTTTTATACCTGGCCAGTAAAAATTTCTTTGCTTCAAGATATCTTGGGACGATTTATATGATAGTATGTTTTATGTTAATTTAATTTTCTTTTACAGCTTTAATCACATCCTCGCTGTTAATACCACAGTCACTGTCATTTAATCGTGTATGGATGTATTTCGGCCTGGTCGGTGGATTCCTTTTTATCCTAATTCAACTTGTGGTGCTAGTTGATATGTCTCACTCGTGGAGTGAGACCTGGGTCGAGAAGATGGAGGAGGCCTCGACACCTTGTCGTTCAAGATGCTGGTAAGCGGGTACTTACAGGATAGACAGTTAGATGAGGGTTGAAAATTTATGTGATGGTGGTTCCAGCTTTCCGGATGAAATAACAGCTCTCCGTCTTTTCTTCAGGTATTTGTGCTTCCTTTCTTGTACCGGAATGCTGTTTATCTTATCCATGGTTGCTGTGATTTTATTTTACAAGTTCTTTGTGCGGGATGCTGAGTGTAAAACCAATTTATTCTTCGTCTCGTTCAGCTTGTGTCAGTGCGTAGCAGCGACAGTGATCAGCGTTCTTCCCAAGGTTCAGGAGGCGCAGTCAGGCACTGGTTAGTGACGTCAGAGCCCTGAATACATGCAGATACCTATGTCAAACGAAGTTAGGAGCTCTTTGGCTCAATTCATTGTGCCGTGAATTCCTCGTCCCTGTGAATATGGGGAGGGCGAATTTTGAAGAAACATGTGCTCTCCACCCGATTGGCTTTGAAAGGAAAATGAGTGACGGAGCTGAAACAATATGGCATACCAAGTCACTAGTTCTCTACCGCCCTCTTGACTCAAGTTAGATGTTCCTGTCTCACCTTCTCAACTTACGGTTAAACTAAGTAAAAGGCAAATGTTTTCAGTGAGAGACAAAAGTGTTCGGCTTTTTACATGCGCAAGATAATCGATTGGATATAACCGCCAATGCTCACAGCGTCTCTTAGCTAAGTGGTCGAGTATCTTTTTTTTTATTATGATACCGGCAGAGATTGTGTAGGAGATGACGGGCGTAGGAAAAATAACCTCAGAGAGTTATCATTCTTTTTAATTGATATTTCTTTGCAGATGTTGTCTGAGTTCCTCTTTTCTCCACGAGAGCGCAATACAAAACAAAGCAATTACATCTGAACTTCCTTAACAATTCTTAGATCTCATTTTTTCCATTCATCATAAAACTCAAGATCAGTTAAGATCATTAAAGTTCTTTTCAGGTTTGTTTCAAGCCTCCGTCGTGATAGCTTACACCACGTATCTCACGTGGTCTGCCTTATCGCACGAGCCGGACGATCTGTGCAATCCTCCTGGTTACGTCATATCTGGATATGACCAGACGACTGGCTTGAGTTTGCAGGGAATTTTCAGCAGCCTATTTGTCTTTGTCATGCTCGTTTATGCCAGTCTTAGCACAGCCATGAGTGCATCAAACTTGAGTAAGTTCAACAACTAAGGTTGTTCGCTATCTTAATTTTTAGAATACAGTCCGTCAAGGTCGGTCGATCTTGGAAAACAATTTCATATTTCATCATTTAATGTGGTGGGAAACGCCGAGACCCATCGATAACCACGCTGGACTCCGGTCGAGAGGTCTGGCTTCGAGACCTGGCTGGGGCATTGCGCTGTGTTCTCTAGGGCAAGATACTTTCCTCCCAAAGTGCCTCTCTCTCCGCGCATGAGTACAAGTGGGTACCAGTAATTCGACAAGGAAACCTGAAGAAATAATTATGTTTGGGGGGTAACATGCGATGGACGAACATTTTTTCAAAAGTTTTCGTCCGCTTTTAACATTTTCGTATCACAACTCTGTCCCTCTGGTTAGTCAAAAGTGAGGTGTTCACCCATTGAGACATTTTCAAAATTACTAACAGTATAAAGATTTCGCTGAGCCTGAAGAGGATCTCCGAATTATCAATATTTACGTTCATGTTAAATAGAATTTCAGTCATGGACGTATGCACGCCCATTACCTGACCAGTAATTCTCTCAGCTAGATGGGTCATCATCTGGTTTTCTTAGGAATTGACGCTCCGATACGGACTAAGCGTTTAAGAGCTCCGCTACCGCAGCATGCGTTTTTATGTCACAATCTTCTTTCTGTCCAGACAGATGGCGTATTCACTACAAAGATCTTGAAACTAGGGCAAACAACCTTGCAACGAAAAAAAGCGACGATGTAGAGTCTGTAGTCAAGGAGGACGATCATGTAGCTTATAACTATTCCTTGTTCCATTTTGCAATGTCCTTGGCGTCATTGCACATTATGATGACGTTGACAAATTGGTACAGCCCGTCACCGGCTACAAACCTTAGGCAGCTTCAAAGATCATGGCCTGCGGTTTGGATCAAAATGGGTTCGAGTAGCGCATGCCTTTGCCTCTATATATGGGCATTGCTCGCCCCTGTGCTTCGTCCAATGTTTCAGAATTACGTCGATGGTGAAGAAAAAGAAAGTGAAGAAAAGTCAGATGCGGTCAGCACACTCCCAACGAATCAGAATGCTTTGAAACATTCTCAAATGGCAACAAATAACGAAATACGAGCTGATCAAAATGCTGCAAAAGCAAAAGAAACTCTGCATAAAAGTTCTAAATCGAACGATTTGGACGAAAATAGAACAGCCAGTAATGATGATAGGGGAAAAGAACAAAAAATGAAAGATACGCCACCAACAGATACAACAACGACTCCCTTGACTGAGGCTGACAAGGAAGTGTTGAGACTCCAAGGGAAAGTTTTAAAATTGCAAGAAAAAATAGCTAAATTACAACATAAAGTAGCTGAACTTCAAGGATTAAATGTATAACAACCTTCAATTGTCATCAGTAAGCTGCTGATCTGTTTTGAAACTGAATAATGGTACAAACACAAAATCCATCCCATTAATGTATCCAAGTTCACTTGGTAAATAAACGTTTCAACCTCTTCTGGCTTATCATTTTAGTTTCTAGTTCTCTTATTACTTGTGTTCCTGGTGGTTTAAAGCTTTAAAATTGCAAAACAGTTTAAACATTTCCCGCGCAAAAAGGGGAAAAAAAAGAAAAAAGAAAAAAAAGTTTCCACCAGAATTTCAAAGCATTTATTTAATTCAGCGACAGTTCTAAATCCCCCTTAATAATTCCAAGTGGTTCATAAATACCAGATCTTATTGTGTCACCATTAACCAATCTTAATCATATGTCACTCCAATAAATGCAATTTTTGTAAATACATCATTGAGTGAGACTAGAATTCTTCTTTTACTTTCATAAAAAAAAAAAAATGTTTCAACTTCTGAATCAGTAATTCTTACACCTGCATTCCCTGTTTCCTGCCAATAAACCCAATTAACATACTAAAAATTACACTGTTAACTTTAATGGAGGCCAATTTGTGGCAAAACATAGCTCCTTACATCATTTCACAACCATTTCTAACAACATTTAATTAGCAGTTAGTTGTAAAAATTTTTAAAAGACACACAGCACTAATCCCTTCAGGTATTGAGGTTGACAAATTATGCAATCTCATTGCCTGATGAATGCTGGGCTAAAAGCAGTCCAAACTCTGTAATCTTAACCTTTTGTATCTGTCTGAGAAGACTGCAGTGAGAGGAAAGCAATAAAACTCTATAAATAGTACTTGGATGACACCTATAAATAATTTTTGCAATGTTTATCTTCAGATGTGATGGCCACAAAATTGACATTAACACCCCAGATTGCTTCTTTCTCATGGTTGCTTTACAAGATTTCTTGGTATTCTCAAACAAATCTCTTTACAAAAGGTTCTTTCTATAGCATACCAACGGCAGTAATACTATACTGATGGTTCAAATCAGGAAGAAGGTTATTTCAATAAAAAGTTATGTGCATAAAGTTTAGTTTGCAAGGATGGTAAAGGACAAATATGTAACAGTTTTTTCTGCACCATCACCGTTCCCTCAGTGGGTTACAGCTCGCACAAGATCTGAAAGAAAATTTAAGGGATATCAATGCTAAAAGAAAAGTGTCCAAAAAGTTAAAACTCTTATGTCCTGGCCAGCAAAAAAAGGCTGCTGTAAGTTTTTCTTTTTTTGATAAGAAAATGGAAACAAAGTGCATAACTGCAACAACTTTTTGAGCATTTGCAGGAATACAGAAAGAAATCCATGATCACATACTAAAATGTAGATTCTGCAAATAAAAGAAGATACTGCTACAAATTCATATGCATTTCTGACCTGAATAATTAATAGAGCTGCCACCTTCCAAGTTCAAATCCTTTAACATCTGTTGAACTGAAAGAAAAAAAACACATTTGTAAACTTAAACTTAGAAATAAAAATTTTGAAACACACACTGGAACATTGAAAGGAATAAATCATTGTAACAAGAGGGCTACTATTGCCATGGCCAGTTGATAACAGGGACAATGGGTATAGGTATAAAGAATATCATTTTGAAATAGGGATTTTTGAACAAAACAAACCTCATGAAAGGAAGATCACTGGCCAGGAACAATAGTTACTTTGCTGGATTAGGGGAACTAGTTGAGGTTGGTGCATTAGAAAAAATATGAGTACTAGCCTACAAAAGCACCCTGCTTAAATAGGGGTAGTAGGACAAATGAACACTCATAATCTAGGGTAGGATTACTGACTCCTCAAACTTTACAAGAATACCAGTATTGAAACAATAGGGTAAACTATAACCAAGGGGGAATTGTAATAGAGAGACAGAAACAGGGCATTCTTCCATGATTTACAGGCACTAACACAACAAGTATCTCTGTCATTAGAAGAAGAGAAACACCAATTGAAAATAAAAACAAGTAACATCACTGAAATGATAGCAAGTAAATGAAATAACGAAATGGAAAAGGTACCTTATACTAGAAAGAAGTAACATTCACAGCAGAGCAACTTAGAAGCAATTTGTAGGGGAGCATTGGCATAACAAGGTAACCACTAAAATGTGGGAGCCTTACGAGAAGACAGCGTGTTCAGCTACATTAAAAACAATGTTTGAGTTCTCCCTTCATCTCAGACACAGCTTGTGACAGTTCCTCTTAAAGTTCTGTCCTTGATCTCTAACCCTTAAGTAATATAAAATTGATTGAAAAACATTTACAAGCACAATACTCCTAGTGGGAAGCTAAACCTGTTGCATTGTAAGTAACTGCCATTATGAATCATTTTTGCCAGACACTTATCAAATCTCTTACATTCTGCAGCTGTTAGTTTATCCCCTGTGCCTGTCATTAGATGCTGTAGTTGCTTGCGACTCACAACACCAGTTTTGTTCCTGTCTAAAGCTGTAAAAGCAGCCAAAATTTCACGCTCTGAGTTGAAGTTCTTTTTATGCTGTTCTGCCATCATCTTCAAGAATTCTGGGAACCGCACTTTCTGCTTACCTAATATTTTGTAAATAGGAAAGAGTATTTTCAGGCTCAGATATCAACAGAGACATACAAGTACATAATAATGATCAGAAACAATGATAATGCTAACATAATAAATCAATAGAGATACTAATATCAATGATAATTATAATTATTAGTAAAAATTTACATCATTATGATGTGGTTACATACATGTAATATGTAAACAAAAAATATTATACAACTTATAGCTTCAATGAATATTAAAAAAGCAATCTTTATCAGTCAATAAAAAAACTTTCATGGAGTAGTTGGAGTTAATTTCAAAAGAAACTGCTGTATTTTCCTGGAAAGAAATTATGAACTTTCAACTGTTAACAGAATTAATTTGATGAAAAAAATGGGTTTCCAAGCATCATAATGCCACTACATTAACTAGCTGAGCAAACTCATTAATAACAAGAAATAATATTGAATTGCATCAAAATTCTTTGTAACCTTTGTTCTATTCCATCGATGCATACACCAATAGCACTGATTAGCACAATTAAATCAAATGGTAATCATTCTTTGGTGTGCTTTAATGACAGACAGAGGTAAGTATGTTTCTACAAGTGTTAAATCAGTAACTCTTTAAAAAAAAAAGTGGCACTGCCAGCATTGTAACTTCTCATGGCATGAAAGATAAGCATAATTAAATAATAAACAGTTCTCTATTTGTATGTTTTGTAGACCAAGTAAAGATGCCTGTGTGTATAAAGTAATACTCCAAGCAGATTTATAAACAACCAATCAAGTTTACATATATTAATTATTGAAAATTTAATCTTTGTTAGGGGATGGAAAAGTCTTTGCTTATCTTAAACTTGCCCCAATATCATGTTAACAATGGTTGCAGTCTTTATCTTACCAGCCTTTTTCATAAGCGCAGCAATTTCTACATGTGTGATATTCTCTCCCAAGGATCGCATGGTCAGTGCTAGTTCCTGTTCAGTTATCATGCCATCACTGTCCCCATCAAACAGTGAGAAGCACTCCTTAAATTCTATGGAACGATGCAAGAGAAAAATTAATTCAGTTTATTATAAAAATTCTGAGGTTCAACATATTAAATTTGCTTAAATATTGAGCTTACTAATGCCCAGAAGATACTAGGGGTGGGGATAACCAAAGCTATGTAAGCTATACAGATATGTGCCATACCAAAGAGAATGGTTGTTGAACACTTTTGATCTGAATACTGATATAGAATTTCCCATCATGGTCTTCAACTCTTAAGATAAAGGTAATTTTTCAGGGAATTACAAGACAAATACAAGTAAGCACAACACCAAAATATCACCAACTAAAATTTACAACTAAATTTTATTAATTTAAAGCATACTTGGATTAACAGACCATGTACAATTTTCAAAACTCAGGTATGAAATTAGGTATGGATTTTAGAGGTCAGCTATGAAAAACTTGTGAGGAAAATGATGTGTTTTTGTCAATAATAGGTTCAGGATTTTGATGACCAGACAATCCAGCTCTAGCAAGGTATTTCAAGGAGAATCTCCTCCCCCTGTCCCAGACCTTGGACTAAAGTTGTGTACCACAAATAACCACCATAATTTCTTTCAATAAATTCGACACCATACCATCAATTTGACTCTCTGTAAACTGTTCCACCTAAAATGAAAACAAACCTGCTTCAACTTGATAGAAACAATACACTTAGCTTGACAAAGAATTCCATTTAATGAAGTAGCCAGTAGGCAAAAACTATTCACCAACATGGAGGTAGCTAGTAAACAATTATTCCACAAACACGTGTTGGATATGAGATGATAGATAATAAAAGAGACCTGTAGGGCTGAGTTGGCAATAATCATCTCATATCCAACAAATGCAAGTGGATTAAATAGTTTTAAAAAAAATGCCTCAAAATACAGATAAATCTTTCCGACTTTATTTTGTAAGAACAAACAGAATGTTGCAATGTACGAAAACACTTCTGGTTTAAGTGGTCTTCTTGTGCACATATGGTATAATGGCTCAGTTAGCATATAATGTTTATGCCTATGAAAACTTATGAATTGCATCATCCAATGCTCTAGTTTTCAATAAAAGTGGATATTTGCTGAGCTGCTAAGCAGTGAGGTCAATAGCAACCAACACTGAAGTGAGTAGTTTTTTTATTATATACTAAAACAGTTCAATAACATGGCATAAAAAGATGTTTTTAACCCATTTATTCATGCAATAACTACAATAATATTTTGAGGCAAAAATCCTGCAGGCATTGCATGTAGGTGAATTGCAAAGGATATTTTGAGTTTAAGTAGCCAATCTGAGTGTGCCTTAAAGCCATATACTGTTTTAGGGATATACTAATCATCGATTATTCACCAAAGTTAAAGTGAATAGTGGAGGACATTAACCAAGCTGCAAAGTGGCGAGGCAAATATCAACCACTTTCACCGTCATTGAGGTGAATAATTGTTTCAGTATATTAAGCACACAGATGCCAAAAACTTGTTTATTTCTCTAAAAATACCAAAAAATGGTCGGAAATTAAACTCTGGACGCGCAATTCTGTCTCATCAGCTGCTCGAAAATGAATAGTTTTACTATTCACTTCCGAACCAGCCGAAGCAGCATTAAAAACAAATGAGAAATACCTGTGAAGACATTACATAAATCCTAAAAAATTTTCCGAAATGGATAGGCATTTTTGAGAGTGACAGAATATATGCTGGATATCCTCGTAATTTAAACTATTTGATAGCGTAACTATGTTTAATTTATTTAAACCTAAATTGTCTCTAGCTAAAGTCGAGTATTTGCAAATTTAAAGTTATTGACTATGTGAAACCGTTTGTGCGATTCTTAGCAGCTAAGTTCATGCTATCTATATATGACAAAGTGATCGTGAAAAATAGTCGATTTACGTTAAGAGCACAAAGCTTGATGTAACAGTGTTGCCCTAAAGTGCTGATAATACTTGATTACCGGAATAGTTTTTATTATTATTTTAGCTTCAAACAAAACTCGACCCTGAGACACAACTACTAAGTTCATATTAGCACACGACCAATAATTAAAGTAAGTCAAATGAACACTTACCATTCTCAACAAAGCACAGTACAGAAAATAGAGCAAGAATGCAGAAGGAGACAAAATGAAGAGGCAGTTTTTCGTATTGATTTTCTTCGAACCAAACATTAGTTTCCAACCTTTCTCGAATACTCTTTTCAGCTGGGGGTGGGGGAGGGGGAGGGGGAGGGGGAGGGGATACAATTGATTGAGATGGCAAACAAGCTGACAAATTTTGCCTTCACTACACAACCGAACACACTCAAAGGTTGAGGCATGGGCGCGTTGGTCAGCTAGGCCCAAGATATATTTTAATTGTGACAATGAGTTTACAACAAAGTGGATAAGAGATGCATCAAGTAACGTCCTACATGCGCCAAAGCCGGACACGTAAACCCCAAAAACCTCTTGTTAGGAAAATAGGGACCGTGTACCCCCGACCAACTGCAGTGGCGCCACCTTTGGGGTTTTAAGGTTGATCTATAAACAATGAAGAGAATGAAGAAAACAAATCATATCAGGCTAATTACACAATAAAAATAAACCTTATGGGAAAGTGCTAGTGGCAAGGCTGACCGTAGAATGCCACAAGTTTCTCAACGGTCTCTTCTTACAAACGTACTACCCATGAGCCTTCGCGTACTACGCTCGCACCCAGTTCTCTGTTCCGTGTCGGCAAAATATTAATTTGTGTCAATACCGATTATCACAAATTACATTTTCCTCCGTAGATTGCGCATGAAACATCAACTGGACTAAGGTAACGTCCATAGTTATTATTGCAAGCTCGTTGAAACTTACCACTAAATGTAATACTTGGTTCAGAAAACTAGTCTCATAGGAATTATGTACCAGAGATCCAATACTGGCTTATGAACAAACAACTTCACAATCTCTCGCACTTCTCTCGCCTTGTAGGACTCATATGCATAAGGAGAACTGTCTGTGCTTTAGCGCAACAGCATGAAATGGAGTCTAGTGACACCTGTGCCTTAAGTAAACAAGTTGCACTAGAAAGGTTTCGCAACTCCTGATCTCCATGGGTCAATTTCCTGCATGTAAACAACACAAGTTGACTTGCCGAGGGTCCATAATTGAGCGTAGACCGTGTTTATTAAAATCACCATGCAATCTAACAACCGAATTGCGTGAATTTACAGCAAATTGTGGAAAAAATTGTATAAAACGCAAAAACTTATCTATCAATTTATCCTAGGTATAAAAAAGAGTGAGAATCCATTCAATTATTTAATTATACATAAGTTCGTTTCTGCACCTATAAATAAATGAGTCAGACAGTCTCTTCGTTATGGTGGATGACAGCTGATATTTCCGTTTCTTTCTGAGGTTTGTTGGAGGCTGGAATTAGGTCTTGGATCTTGCTAGACGGGTTGTTGGCTGTCGACTGAAAGAGTTGCAAAATCAGCTTTTCTTGATGATCTCGTAAGTTTTATATTCCGGCAAGCTGAAGGGCATTTGCGTATGATATCCTCGGGAAAATGCACGAGAGAGCTCTCTTATGGACTTTCTCTAGGTCAAATTGCAGATACTTAGTAGTAGGTTATGTAACACACCGTGTTGTTACTTACCTAGACTTTCACTCAACAAAACGAGCATTGTGATTGGTTGATTCCTGGTCACGTGCCTCTGATCAAATTCAAATGTATTCCGACCGCCCACGCGCTCACCACAACATAATTACATCATAATGTAACCACTCAACCGTCAACACCGCTACAAGACACACTATGCAAAGGAATTTACTTCAACGGGCGTTGTAAAATGGCAGCGCGACTTCCTAGCGCCTGGTCTCATCCTCCGAGAAACTCTTTAATCTTTCGCCGTCGTCCTACAAGAGGAAGAAGGGCCGGTTTGAAATCTAAAACAGAAGAAAAGAGGAAGAAATTTAATATTCAAGTTATCACTTTCAACAGGCATTTATATGCAAATTCCAAACTATAGCGCGGATTGAATATAAATAATGTGATTGCAATTCCAACACAGAGAAAGCAGATTCAAGAAACAACCAATACCCGCCTATCCCCTATTCCGCCCTCGACACGTAGCATGTCCCGGTTTCGCTTTCTTGTTTTCATCCCGCATCTCGCCTTTAAAATTTCTCGTATTCCACATCCCGCCAAACCTATGCTGGACCCTCTTTCCGTCGTGCGTCAAGAAGAGGCTTGCTCAGAAAGGGTTTTACTCTCCTACTGTAGAGGGTCCCTGTAGGTCAGCCGTTGAATATAAAAACGATTGCTTGGAATATCATGATTGGGAAATGATGTCCGAACCCAAGGTTATGGTAAAATGGACTACTCTCAATAATATTTTTTTGAATTAAAATCTATGTATGCGGGAACAATTCTTGTCACGCAATGCCTGAACCAGAGGATCTAACTGACCTGCGGCCGACATTTATAGTACTCGTCAAAATGCGTAGTAACCTGGCTAGCTGGTCGCTTGGACGAATATCGACTTCGTTCGGGCGAAAAATATAATTCGATTGTCTGTTTCCTTTGAAAGGTTTTTCACGTGATGGGTTGGCAGGACGTAGCTTGGGCGGAGCTCGATTGCAGTTGGCTGGGTCTGAGCTAGACGAATGTCTGGTGTTGTTAGCTTTAAGATGTAAATCATCACAGAAGCATTTTTCCGCTTTCATACGTCACACGTACACTTTTGTGGCGAGCTGGTGTGGTGTCTTTACCGCAGCGACTGACATCTGTAACTGGGCTGAAAAAAATGACCGTGTAAACCACCAGACTTTGCTCGCCGAAAAGGCATATTTTTTGTTTGTTTGTTTTTTTTCGCGTTTTGAGACAAGCAAGAGGAGGCATGCACGGATGGGTCTGAGCTCTGCCCCTTTCCGTGACAAGCCTCGATTTGAAACTTGGGGTTCCCTTTGTGATGGGTATTATTGGAACATCCTTACGGTGCCCTTGATATTCATTTTGCAGAATGGCGCGTTCAGGCGTGTTTGTGTGCTTATTCCTTGCCGCATTCGTCGGAGAATTTTGCCTTGGTCATGAGGAAGAGGTAGCTAAATGCATCGATGGCCCTTATCATAAAGAGAAACCGTCTCCTGAAGGGCCGGACTATGTTGAATGTCAACCTTGGAAGGAAAGAACGTGCTGTACTGCAGGCTTCACTGCTCAACTTGAGAAAAGTAATGTGGAAGTTTTGTATAATTTTTCATGGCACCACTGTGGTAATCTCTCTAAGGTAAGAACATCGATATCAATTTGTTTGATAACAACTAATCATTATTTTTGTGTAAGTTTTGTGAGGATTGCAAGTTATGTCATATTTACGTTCCGAAAGCACTGTTCACTCATTATTGATGTACAGCCGTTATAGAACCATAGGGGTTGTGAGAGACCTTCGCGCCCATTCAGTGGTCACGTTTACCAAGCTATTACAATTAGCATATCAATTACTAAGAGCTTTTCATCTAATCGGGTGTAAATAAACCGGCTCCCTTAAGATAAGATTAATTTTTTACAGTAAGTAATTTCTTTTTACATAAGTTATTACATTGATATCTGCTTTATTGTGGATAGGAGGTCACGTTGTTGCAGCAATAAACTCTTCAACAATAACATTCTTGTAAGTCACTCTCCGGATCACCGTCGCGACATGAGCCAGCGTGTGAGCAAATTTTTGTTTTTTCAACTTTCACGAAGAACTGTCTTTCGTTGAAGTGAGAATAAAGTCCGACGATAGAACGTTTTCTGCTGATGAATCGAAAAGTCTTTGATCGTTTGTGCCTTGATTGCATCATTGAAATCACGTGAAAAAGAGCAATTCATCATGCACATTGACTTGAACGTCAGATTCATCTGGCTGCTTTCTTTTGAATTTTGGATTACCGCGAGTTTTTCTTTCAGGGTAATTTAGTGTTATCAACTGAGTTGATAACGCAGATTGGCTACCGTAAAGAGTTTAAAGGCTGACGTTTCGAGCGGTAGCCCTTAAACACTTGAAAGGTCAGTTATTCAACTCTTTACGGTAGCAAATTTACGTTATCAACTCAGTTGATAACACTTAATTACTCTGTTATACTCTCCCCACCGACGCAGCAACACAGTTTCTTCAGAAAATTACTCCCTTTATTTATGTTCCTTGCGTAACATAACATGATTAAATATAACATGATTCAACATAACATGATTCAACATAACATGATTCAACATAATATGATTCAACTTCGTTGGTTACATCGTGCAAAATAGATATAAATGTGACTTACTGCGCTCCTCATGCTACCAGAAAAGGAATAAATATTTACTTACATGAAAAATTATTCGTAAAAAAAACCTCAGTTCAGCAAATCTAATCAGATGGGCCCTTAATTTGTTTATTTTGCGAAAAAATCTGTCATCAGTTCCCTGAGACAAGTGCGCCCGGTGATTTTTAGTTCTACCAAATTGTCAAGGCTTACCAAACTTCAGAGACGCCGTCGTCCTGCCTCGGAGCAGGACAAATTGCTGTCAGGCGTGAAATCTGACTTCTGTCAATTTACACGCCATGATTTGAAGGAAAATGTCAATCAAGAAAACTTGATATCTATTTTTAGTCGGAGTACCCGCCGAAATTATTTCCCAAATGCGCGGCAATCAAAAGGTGAAGATGGAGGATTCGTACTTCGGTATGCTGCATAACGATCCTTACTCAGAATACAACTATTACGGTTCCCAACGGTAGATCCGTAAATTCTTCGAACGTTGCGATGGAGGCTTAAAGTTAACAAGTACTTTGCCGTGTCTCAGTGCGCCCACGCTTGACAAATTTTGTTGAGATTTTTGGTAGGGCCAAACAAATATTGACAGTCCAGTGCGTCCAGACTATGTCACGCTACGTCCCCCGACAGCAAAGGAAACTTTTTTTCTTCGAACGTTGCGATGGAGGCTCTTGTCTCATGTAAGGCAATTTAAATTTTATTTTATGAAAGCAATAGACGGCTCTTTCTATCGGTCTACCAGCGTCGTATTAGCTCACGTGGAATGTTGGGAGAACACTTGCAAAGTTTTTAAATCATCCGCCTCCGGCTGGTGGGTCACAAACTTCTTTTGTATTCTCCCAACATTCTCGAGTGGGTTAAATACGACGTTGGTAAACCGATAGAAACTAAAAGTGTGGTCTCTGAGCGATTCTTTTAACGATTCCAATCGCTGTAGTCGAGAGTCTTATTTGCCTGAGTTGTCCGACCTCAACTCCCATACTCGAAATCAAACGGTGATAATTTTGACATTATTCTGGGTCCATAGTGATCACGCGCAAGCGATACTCTTTCTACGTTTTATCTCTGCTTTGGGTTACAACTCCCACCACCACGTCCGCTTGCTCACCAGTTTTCGCGCACCCGCTCTAGTTTTTCACCCGTCTCTAACAAAGGGCTGACGTTTCGCGAAACGTTAGCTTTAAAAACCCTCTGCGGTGGCTCATTTACATTGTTAACTCAGTTAAGTTATAAAACCAAATTATCTTTTAAAACCCCCACCGATGCAGCACCACAGTTTCTTTACAAAAATTAACCCCTTGAGTTAATCCACTAACTGAGAGCCTAGCATGGCCTACACCTCATCGATACTACTTTGGCTGAGGGAATTTCTCGACTATCCAGTTGCCCATCAACGTTCCTGACAGTATGTCGTGAAGTGTTTGGTTCGCTAGCTATGATTTAGTAGCCATTTGTATATATTAAGCAGTTAGTTAAGATTTCAATTCAAAGTCTGCAATTATTTGGGTTTTAGCTATCACGGTGAGATTTCTGATTTTGACAGTCTTGTCAAACTTCCAGTGGTGGACGTGCTTCGCTTGTCTGTTCTTGCCTTGGACCCACACTAAACTTCTTGATTTGGCTTTTGCAGTCAATGATTGATTGTTTGATCGGAAGTAGTGAGAATGTTGTTGTTCATTCTTGAATATATTTGAGTTAGTGTTCTGACAACAAATGTTTAATTAGCCCCGAATGTCCACTCATAGCGAAGACAAAGGCGCGTTGTTTAGAGTTCATAGACAGTTGGTCAAAGTCAGAGACACAAGAGTTGATTAGTCAGTGAGAGTTACTGAGAGAGTAGTCAAAGAGGAGAGTAGTGAGGGAATTGAATCCGCTGTTTGAAGAAGGGTAAAGAAAACAGAATGGGATATGCCTGTAGTCCTTGGTGCCTTCTGCGAAGCGTGGTACGCTCTGTAGCTAGTTTCCCCTCCCAGCCAAGCTGAAACTTTCTTTTTTTGTGGTGCTTTCAAAGTATGACAGAAGCTGCGGAAGCAGCCGAGATTTAGATGTTAAGACAAAGGAAATCGCATCTGTGGTCTCAATATTTTGGTTTAACAGAGGAAACTGTCTCAATTACTTGCGGCACCACTTTTTAATCTTCCTATCAGAACTTAGGGAAAGCACAGTAAAGCTTATTTGACTGGATTTTATGTGAAATAAACAGCGCTAAACAAAGCAATCGTTGAATCACGTTTTGAAAACAAATGTCCCCTATGGAGGGTAACACTCCTCTCACTGTATACTAGTAGAGAATATTTGATCTTAAAGGATCCTAGTCAAAAACGCCTCTGTTTTTGTTTACCTTCGGGGCGGACGCACTTGGATGATAGACCACAATGGCAATTTCACGAATATAGATAGCATAGAAAATGGCAGACCGAGCGCGCAATGTCTTGTTTTTGACTAGGATCCTTTTAAAAAACACTCGTACCCCTGAAACCAAGTGAAAATAATTATATTCTTTTGCTTAAACTAAATGTTTTTTTTTCTTGAAAAGGAGTGTGAGCGGTACATAAAAAACGAAGAGTGTTTCTATTCGTGTGAACCCAGCCTTATCAAATGGCATACCTCTGGTGGAGGCGTGAAACGGGTTCCAATATGTGCTGACTATTGTGATAAATGGTACGATGCCTGCAAAAACGATATGACTTGCGCTGAAGATTGGCTGGCGGATTTCAACATTACTTTAAGCCAGTACTCCTGCCGAACTGATTCCAAATGTCTCAGATTTAGCGAGGTAATGTCAACTGTTAACAGCGATTAAGTGAAGGGCTGGCTGGTGTATGCTAGTCTTAGCTTGCGGTGGGAATCCTTGACAAACAGTTCTTTGAACAGGGACAAATGGTCCTATGAGACCATGGGGTCGCCTTCCCGACTTGCAGGTTTGTGGAAGCCGCACGAGAAAAGAAGAGAAATTTTGTGTTAGATTCTCTCGCAAATTACGGGAATCAGTCACGGTGATTTCCTTTTACAAATTCTTATGATTTCTTATGATTTTCTTTCGTTTATTTTGCAATACAGCGGTTGTTTTGTATATATTTTCCTTAGAAATTTTACGCGAGAAATTGGCGCGCGGGCGACCAAAATTGGTCTCTTCGCGAATCCCCTACGTTTTACCGCTGTGTTATGACAGTTTCTCAAGCCTGAGTTTAGAAAACATGAGAAGAAGTCATCGTCAGGGTTTTCATGAAGACGACTTCCGCTTTCATAATCGAAACGTAATTTCCTGTTGTCGATAAGTTGTATTTTCATTTTCATTTTCAGCTGTATAAAGACGGAGAAGGATTATGTAACAAAATGTGGGGACAATCATTTACGTACGAAAAGAGCAACAATTGTATGGTGATGTGGTTCGATGGCAAGAACCCAAACGAAAAGGTCACGCCTGATACGACCGGTGCCGCAGTAACAAGCTACCAGTCTAAGTTCATCAATATAGCTTTGGCTCTAAGCTTAATCAAATTACTATGTTAAGTTTTCTACTACCAGTGATAAACATGGTATACTTGTGTGTTTTCCGAACTGTAAGTCCATCCCACTGTATGTCGATCACACAAGCTGTAGAACCTGGCGTACAATTGTTTAATTTTTGTGTAATTTCTATTCTGTTAATCCTACTTCTACTTTCATATTGCGTAATTTATGAAATAACTTAATTTTATTTTTTAAAATTTGTTTAAAATTTTTTAAATTTTTTTAATTTTAATTGTAATTGATGTATTTTAACAGGGAAGAGCCACCTGTTTTATCTGTTAATAAACCATTATTATTACTATTATTATTATTACTTTACATCAAATTTTAAATTTGCGCCGTCAACATTTTATTCAATCTATAGCCCAACAATGTATCCGCTCTGTAGGAACGCACGAGCAAAAAGGTGGAGATTTTATTTTATCCACTAAGGCTGACGCTGACTACAAGAATCGAGCTGCTCTGGGAGCGAGAATGGAACGTTTTAGCTGTAATTCTGATTTGAACCTTAATTAGACTAAAAAACAAATATAAGAAGGGAAAAAAATAGAGCCAAAAAAGATTGTGTAGAAAGTCGCTGAATTGTTTCGAATTTTGCCTATTAATTCATTGGATACCGTTAGTTAAATTTTGCGCAAAATGGTGGGTACCAATTAAAGGAAAATACTTACTATGTTAGTGGAAATGTTCTTTTGGGCACGGTAGTTTTGAAAGTAAGTTGAGTCACTTTGTGCAAGAAATAAATATAGTAATAAACGAGGTTTACTGGGTTTGCCCCAGAATTAGTAACCGCTGTGCTTTCTTCGTGTATTTGATCAAATTGTGCAGTAATATATTTTAAAAAATGCGTTAAATAGAGAGAGAGATTTTTTAGTTGAAGTCGTTGATGGCTTCTAACATGTTCTATTATTCGGTATTAATTTTCCGGTAGACACGGTCTCCATTTCACTTTCAGTTTGAGGTTCTTTATGTAAGTGTTACTGTAACAGCTGAGTACTAGCCTGCGAGAGGGCTCTCTTTGGCCCTGCGACACAAGCGGCGGACCCTCGTGTTTCGCGCCGGATGACTGTGCATGCGAAAAGTCTGCGAAGGTCCTGGGAGAAGTTTGGTATACCACACCCCTTAGGGACCTTCCACACACCTTTTTCTCTTGCTGTCTCGCATCTCGAGGGGCTGCGCGCGCCGTAGCGCCAAACGTAGTCTGCTTGAATTCTACTTAGGAACCTGTTAACCCATTCCTCATAAAATACATGGTTCGGAAGAAAGGTGTTTCCGAATAAGGTATCGCACAAGGCTGAGCTTCAGAACTTCTCTCTTTGAATGACTTCCTTCCACCACACGAAACAAGTTTAATACACCCCACAGACTCGAGCACCCACCCCGCTCCCCCTTGCCTGCTCCTAGCCTTTCACACGCTCAAACTAAAAAAAAAACGCTAACCATGACGGGTTTCACTATTTAGAGGCAACAGTGAAGAAGGAAGGGGGGGGGGGGGGGGGAAGGAGGGAGGGGGAAGAAGGTGGAAGAGGTATCCCAACTTCAAGAAGCGAAGGTTGTGATATGTAAATTCATAAACAAAGCAACAACACCAGCATACCACAAAACTACCACTGCTTTAATGCACTTATTTCCCTACGACATTCATTTCCAATAATTTTAGCTTAAGCCACACACTTCATTATCGTAATAAGGTCACCCATTCAAACATTGAATTATTAATCACCGTTTCAATTACCTGAAATATCACTCGAATGAATACCATTTAATATCCTAAAACCTGGCTTCATCTACCTAAAGAATGCTACTTTACAATTTACCAACTGTTACAGAAATATATTTCAATTTAATACCAGATTAATTTAATTAGGAAGCATTAAACTTTACGAAATGAGGGATCTGGAATTTGAGTCTACAGATTCCAAACTGATGCTCACCACAATGCTGAAAATCCCAGAGCCAACAAATCATAGTTTTAACGATTTTTTGCGAGATAAATTTTTTTATAGTTCTAATTTTCGCTCAAGGAAGGGTAAGACTTGTTTTTATATGTACATGTATGTATGTACATATTTCATACTTATAAAAATGAGAAAATAAATTTCAGGGAGTTTTTTTCTTAGTGCAAATTTCATAACGTCGACTATAATCCTTTTAACGTAGTACATCTGTATCTCAGCGGTTATCTGAATGAAATATCCTGAAAATGTAAGTTTCAATTTGTCTATAAACGGTGACAATTGCATTTTTAAGAAACATACTCGTTTTTCCTCCTCGTAATTTTGGTCATTGGATAATTGTAATAATAATGAGAACTTGTAGTATGGAATGTGATTTCTCTGATGAAAACCATCAATTTTCACAATATCGTATAATGCACATGTGTCACATGCGTAAGTCACTTGTTTTTGTTTGTCTTAAATGCGTTAAAAATGGAAACCGTGTTTAAGTTATCTTGATTCTGAGTGAAAGGTTTTTTGTGCTGAGTATAGTGAAAAGTAATTTGGTTTTGTAATAGCTGTCAAACAATTCTCAGATATAAAGACCAGATGGTATGAAATTTTATGACAAACAGGCTATAAACTTTTACTTCACTGATAAATGAATCTAATGGAGCTCCAGAGGAGTGATTTTTTCAACACTGTCCCCTTGCCTTCCTTCCTGTGACTGCAATAACATTCCATTGCATTCAAGTTCTAAGATAAATGACAGAAAAAAATTCCTCTCTAAATCACTATTAATGAATATTAAAATAATGGATTCGTATGTGATTTGACAAAATGCTAATAATTATCTTGCATCAGTAAATGAAATAAACTTGTTGTGCTTATAGGGATCACGTGATGCATAAATGTAGTACATGGAAATTAATATCCAAAATGTGAACACTAAAAAGTGCAGTAATGTAATAATGGCTAATGATGGAGTTTTACTAAAACATTTACATAGTTGAAAATATGTACCAACTAATTAAGACACAATTGGAAACTAACACACAGCAGAAATTCTGCAATTAGCTTGTTAAGGTAACTGACATTCCTTACATTACACCCATGGGTTGATAAATATTTTCCTTGCAAAATTATTCATCTAGGAATGTTCATGTGGTTAGTTCTGAATTGAAATGACATATAACATTTCTATTAAACTAAATCTTATGGCTACGTCACAAAGATTTTTAATTCATATTTAACTTATTAACTAGACTACATAATTATACACTTTTCCAACAGGTTAACAAAATGTTTCATTTGATTGGACTGCACTCACTACAATTTTGTTAACCAAAAAAATGAATTCAATACACAATTAATATGTTAAGTTCTTGGGTTTAATTAGCAGCCACATACTCACAATCTGGATATCGTATACTGAGTGCAAACTTTGCACAACTGTATTTTCTGTTGTAATATTATTAGAAGAGGCTCGATGTACTGTCAAAACCAGTAGTGATTAGAAAAGGAAGCTGAACTTAACAATGCATAACATTTTACATACAAAAGCACTCAAATTTAACCAAACACATTCATTGTTAAAAGTATTACTCTTGTGTAAAGAAATCTTCGCTGCTCAGCACAAGTACATGTAAAAACTATATGAATGTATTGAATCAAACTGTGAACACAGTTACAGAACATTAAAATTATTCACATCTTAAAAACTTCTCAGTGGTATAGAGCACAATTTTATCCAAATTGTGGTCCTGTTGTGGGAGGCTGAAGTCTGAAAACTGATGAAAGAAAAGGATAAAACATCAGTTTTATTATGCCAAGAACCCATCAGAATAACACAACAATTTAACGGTTACATCAGGTCAAGGGTTACTTCACAGAGTCAGTAATAAACTTTTTAAATCTTCAGTTGTCACCAGAATAGAGTAAAAAATGAAGTAATTGTTCATGTAAAATGAGCAGGAATGCTAACTTTTGAAATTTGATTGTGGTGGCAGCTAATAACTGGTTACATATTTGATATGCAAAATAATGGATCCATTGTAGTGTGAACCAAACTTGCACCATTTATTTTCTGTAAAATGATCTTGTAGTACTCAGCAGTGTAGCACCTGCATGTTAGATGGACATTGCAGTGAATGTCTCCGAGGAACAGGTGTCACTGTAACATTTGAACTAAAGAGGGTTACACTCATAATTGGACTAGACTATGTAAATTTGGTACACTTACATGTTAGCAGGCTGTTTCACATCAGAGAACCATTCTAAGGACTGGCTGGTTTGGTGTGTGGTTGCCTGTGTCGGAATTGCTCATTACCATGCAGAACATGCTCACCATTTTCTCCCCTTCTCTTGATACCATTACCATTATGCATGAGATCAGCTTCAGAACAAACACAAGAATACTAACATAAATTACCAGAGCTTACCATGATACACTTTATTATTCAAAACTGTGTTTTCAGATTTCTACTGAAAAAGAAGTACATATATGTGTATAATATAGTTTGTGTAGATAAGAAAGAAAGAAGACAAACTCTTAATTGTTCCAACATTAAATTTGATGTTTTGGCCTGTGGCCTTCTTCAGCTACATACAGGTGAAAATCAAAAAGCTAAAAATCGCCAAGGACTGTGACATCACAACAGTGTTTATATACTCTCATCAAAACACACCAATCAACCAATGAGAGCGCACATATTATCTCAATTATTCTATAACAAAATTTTTGATGCACTTCACAGGGATGACAAGTTCTAGCAAGCCTCACCTTTATCACCAGCTGGTTCATGTATTTCTCCATTTGCTACATTCCCTCCATTACCAAGCTGTTTGTCTTTCTCAGGGTGCTCAGGGATCTCACGCGTATCTTCTACACCAGTGCTCTTTCCAATAATTATACGAACTAAGAGCCACACAATGAACGTAAACCACCAAATGTTCATTAAAAATAGCACCCACAGCATTGCATTAAAAAAGAAGTAAAAAGGAGCAGTAGGAACGATTGGTCGAGCATCACAGCCACAAGAATGAAGTACTTTTAATGGGTAGAGATACAGGCGACAATATAACCTAGAAGATAATAAAAATGCTATTTTGGCCACTTCAATATGTATTATAGGTGGTTTTTGGCAGCTCCTGTAAGAACTGTAATATCTTATTGATATAAACTGCTATAATTTACGCCGATTCCAAGCCTTGAGAAAGTCATAACTGCACTTGTGTAAAATAACGGTAATTTTTACCCCCTATGTGTTTTTGATATTGCCAATCAGCTACTGACATGTCACTTTCCTTGTCAGGTTGATTAACAAATGACTAAGTGTTCATCATTCTCAAAAAAGGTTCCTTGATGACTTTTCTCATCATTAGAGGCCTATAGTATTTATATAATAAACAAAATACAGGTAATACATGGTTGCTTGTAGATATGGAATTTCTCTTCTCATAATCAACTCAATATCTTACTGTTTTGCAGAGCTCACTGATGAGATAACAAATTGATCGCTCACTAAAGTTCCATATCTATGTGCACCCATAAGCTTTTCTCTATTTATTACTTTTGATTAATCTGCCTCACACTGTGGCCACTTTCACTGTGAATCAAAACATCATAACTGCTCCCTAAGAGTCATACAAAGAGATCAACCTAATCAGAAGTGACTGCATTCTGACTGAGGCAAATGAAAATATTTAGTATGCTAAATTTACCATACAAGAGAAAAAAAAAACTATAAACAAACAAATTAAAACAACCTCACCAAGTAATGGTACTTACCATACCAAAGCAAAACACGAAACTCCTACATTACTGAGTACATCAGGCACTAGATGATATTTTCCTCCACGTGACTTGAAAGCAACGCAGAGTTTGCTGAACTCCAGAAAAATATCAGCAATGTCATGAAGAAACAAAACTATAACACCAATTTTGTAGTACCTGAAGGACATAACATAATTATTCAGTATTTTTCCTTTGAATATCTTATGTCAAAATGGTGGCAAAAAGTCAAGGAAATTACATGTACATACATGTTTGCATGTATGTACATCCAGTATGTACCAAAAAAGGTTCATAAACTAAAACTCATCATTAGTAAAATCATCATTACAATAAGCCCTACCAGAATCAAAATTCTCAAAATCTTACCTTACAGCAAATGAGAAAAAAAGTAAGCAATTTGCTATAACATGATGTACAAGCATAAGATTGGAGTCCCTTCTCCACTGATCCATGAACACTGTGGCATACATGGAATGGAAATAAAACCCAGTTTGTACCATATAAAGGATGTAAATGTCCTGAGAAACTGGCATCCCTTTATACCATCCTGCAGACAAACATTGAAAGAATATTAAACACTTCTGGCTGATGTAAGGCTACAATCTTGAACAAAAACACCAAATTTTTCTTTGTGAATAAATAGTAGTGGTTCTGGTCCATTCACTGGGCTTGCTGAACAATTTCTCTGCTTTCATCTGATACAGCCTATGAATAACATTTCACACAGATTTGCAGGATGAGTATGAATATCAGTTTTTTTGCATGGTAAAGGCCATAAAAACTACATTTGTAACACTTTACAATCATTATGGGACATTTAGTTGCTAACACATATTTGTTTTCTTTGTTGTCAGCAACTGAAAGAAAATGTTATCAACAATTAATTTAACTCCCAGGTCAAATTTGTAATTCTCCTTTCTGTCAACTACACAATTCTTATAACGTCAGTTCAAAAAATTTCGAATTAAATCAACTAATTATCCCCAAATTTATATTTTTCCTTATTCTCACCATTTGTCTGATTGATATTGTATTGATATTGTATTGATATTGTAATGAAAAATTATATCTTGGTCACTCATGGGAGTTAAAGAGTTGATACAATGTAAAGATTCTACATATTGGACTGTTCAATGGAGTTGTTGATAACTTACTCAAGTTAGGAAGAGCTTGAGACCTAACATTCACTGCCAATGCTTATAACAAAGTACAGTATGTTTTGAAAATGACAGGTGTCAATAAGCAAGAGAGTATATTTACTAGCAAGAGGGGGACTAGCAGCTGATGTAATCATCAGAGCTGCCCAACAAGGAAGCTGCTTTGCAGTCAGCAGATTCTAGTGCAGGTGATCACTTTTTAAATACTCTTGAAAGGTATTTGATTTTTGTTATATGTTGATAAGATGAAACTTTCAGATGAAGATAAAACTCATTATCATGAGTTATGAACTAACATCCTCAGAGTATCTACATGTCATGAGGAGCTTTGGCCCCCCAAAAAATTTCGCAGCATGCATTCTATGGAGGCACTATATTTCTGTCATCAGTGTAGAGAATTAAATTAACACTGAGGGTTATTTTTAATCTCTTTTATACCCCCCTTGGTAGTGAATACCCGAGGGTTGTTTCAATCTGCTGTTTTCCTGAGGGTTATTTTTAATCTTTTTTATACCCTCTTGGGTAGTGTATACCCTAAGGTTATTTTCAAGTGTAGTGTATACCTGAGGCTTATTTTTAATCTCTTCTATACCCTCTTGGGTAGTGTATGCCTGAGGGTTGTTTTCAATCTCTTTTATACCCTCTTGGGTAGTGTATACCTGAGGGTTATTTTTAATCTCTTCTATACCCTCTTGGGTAGTATATACCTGAGGCTTATCTTTAATCTCTTTTATACCCTCTTGGGTAGTGTATACCTAGGGGTTACTTTTAATCTGTTCTATACCCTCTTGGCAAGTATATACCTGAGGGTTATTTTTAATCTGTTCTATACCCTCTTGGGTAGTGTATATCTGAGTGTTATTTTTAACCTCTCCTTTACCCTCCTTACATGGCCAACACGTAAGACGATTTTCATACGAGTGAATTTGTTCACAATGACCTAAATTGTAATTATGGTGTTTTAGACCAGCTTCTCCCCTGTTTTGCAAGAGCGATGTCTTTGGAAAAGCTAAAAATGCTGTTCCAAAACTTTTGCACATAAAAGGTCATTATAAGAATAGTTGACCATCAGTTGAAAGCCATGTGTATTCTCTGGATTATATAATCAACATTGTTTCTGAACTTTAAAAGTTCTGTGTAAAGAAGGGTTTGTTGGAGTTAACCTTTAATGGGCCTAGGTGGGGTGGGGAATTGAATCAGAACTGTCAAGTCTTTCCAGTAGAACAAACAAGTTTTATCCTTTAATATGGATGAATTTCAAAGTGGAAAGGTAACTTTTGCAAGCAGATGGCTTAGGAGAAAAGGTCTACAATGAAGTCATCAGTTGCTAATCTTACCTCTTACAAAAAATTGACAATCAAATCCGGCAAGAGAGTGGGGAATTTGAACACAATTTTGGTTCCAAAGGTGGGGATTTGAACCAACTAATCTTCAAAAGTTAAGATGCCTGAGCAGTTGCTTGAGGGGAGATTTTCAGTATTATATTGATTGATGCATTACCTTAATAAAAAGGTTCTCTTCCCCCCATCTCATAAATACACAGAAACTAAGAGTAAAACTCCAGTGCATAGAAATGAAACTAACCCTTCCAGCAGTTTCTTGTGTCTTGGAAAAAGTTGTATTTGCCATTAAACAGAATGTAGGAACAGTAGCCATATGCGGAGCAGTAATATAAAAACTTGAAAGCATTTTCTGGAGACTTCTTTTGATCTTTTTCAGAGAGCTGACACCATTTGAAAAAAGGCTGCAAGTAAAAGTAAAAGACAGCTGTTTACTACCAAGTTTAAATTAAAATTACATTTATTTAAGTTGGTATACACGTCTAGTACAAAGGTATGGTTTGAAACTCTTCTCATTCAGGGTCTAAATAGGGTTTCTCTCAAGAAATTTTACAGTAGAAGCAAAGGAATGGTGTTACTTTCAAGAAACAAAAGAATGCTCTTCCTTACTGAATAAAAATGGTTCTGGCCATTGAAATTTTACTAGGGAATTATTTGTGGCCACCAGAGAATTCTTCAATTTCTACTAGCTAGAGAACACCCTGCTAAAATAGCAACCACCTAGTTTGTGACACTTCTAGAAAGAAAGAATTTTCATGCTTGTTGCCACTAGATGAGTTGGTAATAGTTTTGTCTGCATTTTATACAAGGGTATCCAGTCAACTTGCCATCATGAAAAACCACTGCATGAGTCAACTTGCCACCTGTGGCCAAATGACTCAGACACTATATGTAATGTCTCAATTATGGAACACTAACCATTAAAGGCAAAAAGAATAATGAGTTTCAGTGTTACATGAAAAAAAATAAAACATAATATCACAAAGATTATGATAAGTTTACAAGCAAAGAAACCAGAGTGAATTTCACCAAATGACTTATGCCAATGCCTGGTATGAAATGGTATGAAACTAACATGCTAAGATGTAGTAATACATTGCAAAATTAACTGGGAAATTAAGTATTATCAACTAAGTTGATATCGTAAATTAGCCACCATAAAGAGCTTAAAAGCTGATGTTTCAAGCATTAGTCCTTTATCAATCGCTCTGACAAAGGGCTCACGCTCGAAACATCAGCTTTGAAACTCTCTACAGTGGCCAATTTATATTATCAACTCAGTTGATAACACTAAACTAACTTACCCCCTTTATTGCAAATTTAGCTGGACACAAATGTGGCAAAATTTTACAGGAAGGGGCTCAGCACCCATTCTCTGTGTTATGCAAAACAAAAGCCGATGTGGCCCTCAACACAAGTTGTGTTCTTATGAACATAATTCAAAACCAAATCTAATGAAACTTACTTCGAATGAAAGCATACATCTTGCATTTTACTATTTTTCAGTTGGATGGTACAAAATTAATAGTGCACACAACAGAAAGAGTCTGTAACAATGATTGTTAACAACTCAATTTACCATCTCTGGCATGTTGACTCTCATTGGTGGTGGCAAGTAGATGGTAAACCTCACAGAAGTGGTCATAATCCATAACAAATGATACTAACATGAAATACACTCACATGTTGTCAACTCTGTCACACACTAAGTTCTCCATGTTAACTTACAGCAAGTTTAAAGCCATAAGATGCAATAACTCCATCACCTCTACAAAAGGGTTTTAATCTTTACTTTTTTAATAGTGATCAGTTACCATAAGATGAGTTTCAAGCAAAGAAATTACTTAACTGAGAGGAGAAAATTTTCAGGATCAAACTCTTCAGTAACAAAATAGGTCCCTTAGGCTGTGTCTAAATACCTGGCAGCCAGGTACGGTCTTGAATGGACTTAAAGTCACTCAAAAATTCTCATAGAATGTCCACTGAAAGGTTCTTTGAAACTTCTAGGGAGTATAAGATGTTTGTGTAACAACATAGAGCAACTCAAGAAACTATCTTGATTTTGCAGCAGAAAAATTCTTCAAGCTTAAGCATACCATAGAATTCCTAGGTCAGAAATGTTCTTTAGTGTTGAAAACCAAGCAATTATACAGCATAATAATAATTATAATAATAATAACAAGTATACAAAAGTTCAGAAAATTTGTTGCCAGGCATTTAGACATAACATAAAAAAGTTTAGTCCTTTAGTCATGGATATTCTGATTCTTCAGTCGCACATAATTATAGTATAATCTCACTTTCCATTTTCTTTTATAAGCATTGCA